>NW_028122118.1:0-53870 GCF_965194805.1 Balaenoptera borealis | reverse complement strand
CAGATGTCATTCAGAATTTGAAAATACCACCCATTCTGTCTTCAGGTCAGCTAAGTTTTACTTTCATCATCCAGTGCACCTACCAAGTGATCAAGATTTTTGCCATGAATCCTTAGGAAGAAGAGTTTTCATGAGGCATTCTTGGAAAGATTCCTTTCAGCATCATCCAGACAAACAAAGAGAACACACTTGTCTTCCTTCCTCTTATCAAAATGTGGCAAAGACAAAGTCAGATTATACCAGAATAGAGAGCCTCAGTATCAATGTAAGCTTGGAAAACAAAGAAGTACAGCATACTACTAAAAGTCAGGCTAGAGATTTTCCAAAATATGACAAACAAGTTAATGACCTAAAAAGGGATCATAAGGCCACCCCAGAGTTAACAACTCAGCACACTGTGAGTTTAAATGAACTCTGGAACAGGTATCAGGAGCGACAGAGGCAACAGAAACCTCCTGAGTTCAGTGCCAAGAAGGAACTTTCCTTGGTGGAGCGACTTGATCGTTTGGCTAAACTTCTTCAGCGTCCCATCACACATTCTCTCCAGCCCTCAGAAAGTACACAGGATGATAGCAAGGGGGAACAAGATGTTAAGGAATGGAGTGGTAGACAGCAACAGCAGAACAACAAGCTTCAGAAAAACAAACGGTATAAAAGCCTGGAGAAATGCCGTAAAAACACAGGCGATCTTAAAAAAAAAACAAGGTTCTTTCTACTCATCAAGCTGGGAGGGCCAATCAGATTACAATTGAACAGATTAAATTTGATAAATATATTCTGAGAAAACAGCCAGGTTTTCATTATATAAATAACACTTCTTCAGATTCTAGACACTCAGAGGAGAGTGAGCTGCTCACAGATACTGCCGCCAACATCCTTTCCACCACCACTTCTGTGGAATCAGATATATTGACCCAAACAGATAAGGAAGTGACTCTGCATGAGAGGGGCAGCTCTATTTCCACCATTGATACTGCCCGACTGACTGAGCCATGCTTTTGGCCATGAAAGAGTTTGTTTGTCACCCAGGCGAATTAAACTAGACAGCAGCATCACCGACCATCAGAGGAGATACCTTGAGAAGCGGAGCGAGAAAAACAAGAAACCATTGAATACAGGTTACCCCCAAATTACTTCAGAGCACACCAGAAGGAAACACATCCAGGTACATGGCTACAAATTCCATCTGGCAATGTGACTGCATTTTTCATGGACTTTTTAGTTAAGCTTTGCACACAGGTGAAAAATAGCCAATTGCCCTTTCCTCACTATAACATTTCTTACCAGCTGGAAAAGAGTGAGAAAGTGTAGTACAGTGCTGTTTGAGTCGTCATGCTTTTCATCAACACTCATTTACGAATTACCCTTTGGATGAAAGGCTTTGCTGCTAAATGCTTCAAAATCTGCAAAGTCTATACCTTTGGTACAGGGGAGCTTCAAGTTTAGAATGACCTCCATTCTGAACAATATTGCCTGGTTTTTTTGCCTGTTGGTTTTTGTTTATTCATTCCTTCCTGTCTTTTAAGAAATTTTGAGGTGCTTTTAAGCGCGCGCACACACACACACACACACACATACATATATAAGTAATATGATATGATTGTTTTTTAAGTAAATGAAGAATTGGAATGATGGAAAATTAGACTGAAGCCAGGGAGGGGTGAGCTACAACATGATTTGAAAAATAAATACATGAAGAATTAAGAGTGACGGGAAGGCAAGTTGATACCTTGTGGATGTGGTTGCTAAAAATGAGCCACAAATTTTGCTTTATGTTTTCTAGCAATTAGTGTTGCTAGAATTTTGTGATCACTTACATAACTCGAATATAAAAGCAAGCGAAATTTTCAAAAGCATTACAGATATTTCTGGTACTGAGACTTCTTAAATTTCTCTCGTCTGTCCTCATAAAGAAGGCGTTGTGGTGTAACAAAATCCTCAACGGCGTCCTTACAGTACATTCTCAGTAACAACAATCATGTAAGGCTAATAGGGCCTTAGTTTAGGGAATTCCATAAAGGCAGATTTCAAGGGGTCAGTAAATGCAGACCATTACTTTAACCCAAGATAAAATTGATTTGGAGAGGTGCTCTCCAAATAGGGATACTTGCAAAATGGTTCATTGGAGTATGAACCTTTTAAAATTTATATTTTTGTATATGTTTTACAGGGCATGAGTACAGCAATAATATATAATTTATAAATAAGTATCTACTTTAGTAGTTTGTACTCAAAAATATTTTATCAGTGGGACCCCATGATCAAAACAATTTGGAGACCACTAGTTTAGCTGAAAGAAGGCACAAAACATTCAGACATTTAACCATAAATATTATTTCTCAATTGAGTTTTTGGTAGGTATTAAATGACAGTAATTACACATATAAATAGTACAATCAGACTCTTTTTTAAAGTAAGCCAAAAATTGGGACAGACACAGATTGAGGCTTTTTGTTCCATAGAGGAGGTAGGGGGAAAGGATGCAGATAGAGGGGTTTTTGGTGTGTGTACTAGAATACATATACGTAACAAAGTTTACAGTTTTATCATTTTAAAGTATGCAGTTCAGTGGCGCTGAGTATATTCACAGTGTCTTACAACTATCACCACTATCTAGTTCCAGAGCTTTTTCATCACCCTAGTGGAAACCTCATACCCATTAAGCAGTTACTCTCTATTCCCCCTTCCTACCAGCCCCTGTCAATCACTAATCTACTTTTTGCCTCTGTGACCTTGCCTATTCTGGTTATTTCATTTAATTGGAATCATATCATATGTGGCCTTTGTGTCAGTCTTCTTTGACTCTAGAATAATCTTTCTGAGATTTATCCATGTCCCAGCATCTGTCAGTACTTCATTGCTTTTTATGGCTGAATAATATTTCATTATATGTTTAGACACATTTTGTCTATGTGTTCATCCATTCATGAACATTTAGGTTGTTTCTACCTTTTGGCTATTGTGAATAGACCTGATATGCACATTTGTGTACAAGTTTTTATTTGAACAGCTACATACAGTTCTTTTGGGTATACATGTAAGAGTTGAAAATGCTGGGTCATTTGGTAGTTTTATTTTAAGCTTATTTAGGAACCATCAAACTGTTTTTCACAGTGGCCACACCATTTTACATTCCCAGCAGCAATTTCTAAGGGTTCCAATTTCTCCACATTCACCAACACTCTTTGTTTACTTTTTTTTTTTTTTTTTTGCCATCCCAGTAGGTACAAAGTGGTATCTCACACTCATTGTCATTTTGATTGTGGTTTGTTTTGCCTTTCCCTTTGCATAATGACTAATGATGTTAAGTATCTTTTTATGTGCTTGTTGGCCATTTTAAAAATTTAATTAATTAATTAATTAATTAATTTTTGGCTGCATTTGGTCTTCGTTGCTGTGCATAGGCTTTCTCTAGTTGTGGCGAGCGGGGGCTACTCTTCGTTGTGGCGTGTGGGCTTCTCATTGCGGTGGCGTCTCTCGTTGCAAAGCACGGGCCCTAGGTGCGTGGGCTTCAGTAGTTGTGGCTTGCTGGCTCAGTACTTGTGGCTCGTGGGCTCTAGAGTGCAGGCTCAGTAGTGTGGCGCCTGGGCTTAGTTGCTCCGTGGCATGTGGGATCTTCCTGGACCAGGGCATGAACCCTGCGTTGTCAGGTGGATTCTTAACCACTGAGCCACCAGGGAAGTCCCTGCCCACTTTTTAATTAAGTTGTTTGGCCTTTTTGTTTTTGAGTTGTAAGAGTTCTTCATATATTCTGGATTGTGGAATCTTATCAGATGTGTAATTTGCAAATATTTGCTTCCACTCTCTGGGTTGTGTTTTCACTCACTTACTACTGTTTTGTGAAGCACAGCAGTTTACTTTCAGTGAAGCCCCAGTGTACCTATTTTTTCTTTTGTTGCCTGTGCTTTTGGTGTCATATTTAAGAAACCATTGCCAAATCCAAAGTCATGAAGATTTGTCCGTATATTTTCTTTCAAGAATTTTATACTTTTAGTTCTTTCATTTGCATCTTGGATGTATATTGAGTTAATTTATTTATATGGTATGAGGTAGGGGTCAAACATTCTTTCCACATGGAATTGTCCCAAAATCAGCTGTTGAGACTGTTCTTTCTCCATTGAATGGTCTTGGCACCCTTGTCAAAAATCAGTTGACCATAGATGTGAGGGTTTATTTCTAGGCTCTCAGTTCTGTTCCATTGATCTATATGCCGATCTGTATGCCATTACTGCACTGATCTGGTTACTGGAGCTTTGTTGTAAGTTTTAAAATTGAGAAGTATGAGTCTTCCAACTTTGTTCTTTTTAAAGACTGTTTTGGCCAATCAGGGCCCTTGTGTCTCCATATGAATTTTAGGATCAGCTTTTTTTCATTTCTGCTGAAAAGGTTGTTGGGAATCTTATGTTAATTGCATTTAATATGTAGCTTGCTTTGGGGTTTATTGCCATCTTAACAACATTGTCTTCCAGCCGATGAACACAGGATGTTTTTCAATTTATTTAGGTCTTTAATTTCTTCCAGTAAGGTCTTGTAGTTGCCAATGTACAAGTGTTATACCTTCTTGTCTAAATTCATTCCTAAGTATTTGATTCTCGTGTTTTCTTTCTTTTTCTTTATTATTTTTAATTGTGGTAATATATGCATAACAAAATTTATCATCTTAACCATTTTTTCTTTGTAATTCTAGTTTATTTATTTTTCTTCCAGTTTTATCGATTTAATTGACATACAGCACTGTTTGTTTGAGTACAGCATAATGATTTGACTTACATACATCATGAAATGATTATCACAGTAAGTTTAGTGAACATCTATCATCTCATACAGATACCAAATTAAAGACATAGAAAAAAATATTTTCCTTGTGATGAGAACTCTTAGGATTTACTCTCTTAACCACTTTCATCTATAATATACAGCAGTGTTAGTTTTATTTATCATGTTGTACATTACATCCTTAAGAGTTGTTTACCTTATAACTGGAAGTTTGACTGCCCTCAACCAATTCCCACTCCCTCCCCCCACCCGTTGCCTCTGTTAACCACAAATCTGATCTCTTTCTATGAGTTTGTTATCTTGTTTCTGAAGTATAATTAATCTACAACATTCTGTTAGTTCCTGTGCACAAAATAGTGATTTGATATTTCTATACATTTCAAACACCACGGTAAGTCTAGTTACGATATGCCACTATGCAAAGATATTACATAGTTATTGACTGTATTCCCCACACTGTACACTTAATACCCGAGACTCATTTGTTTTACAAATGGAAGTTTGGACTTCTTAATCTCCCTCACTTATTTCTTTCCTCCCTTCACCACCTCCCCTCTGACAACCACCTGTTTGTTTTCTATCTATAACTCTGTTTCTGTTTTGTTATGTTTGTTTGTTTTGGTTTTTAGATTTCACTTAGCATAATACCCTCTAGGTCCATCCATGTTGTTGCAAATGGCAAGATTTCATTCTTTTTATGGCTGAGCAATATTCCATTTCATAAATATATACACCACATTTTCTTTATCCATGGGCATTTAGGTTGCTTCCATATCTTGGCTATTGTAAATAATGCTGCAGTGACCATAGGGGTGTATATACCTTTTCGAATGAGTGTTTTTGTTTTCTTCAGAAAAATACCCATATGTTAATTGTTGGATCATGTGATAGTTCTGTTTTTAATTTTGTGAGGAGCCTCCAAACTGTTTTCCATAGTGGCTGCACCAATTTACATTCCCACCAACAGTGCACGAGTGTTCCCTTTTCTCTTCATCCTTGCCAGTACTTGTTGTATTTTGCTAATAGCCATTCTGACAAGTGGGAGGTGATATTTCATTGTGGTTTTGATTTTCATTTCCCTGATGATTAATGATGTTGAGCATCTTTTCATGTGCCTCTTGGCCATCTGTATGTCTTCTTTGCAAAAATGTCTATTCAGATCCTTTGCCCATTTTTAAAAATCAGGTTGTTTGGGTTTTTGATGTTGAGTTGTATGAGTTCTTTGTATATTCTGGGTATTAACCCCTTATCAGATAGATTGCTTGCAGATATCTTCTCCCATTCAGTAGATGATAGTTCCCTTCACTGTGGAAAAGCTCTTTAGTTTGATGTAGTCCCATTTGTTTATTTTTGGTTTTGTTTCCCTTGCCTGAGGAGACATATGCAAAAAAAAATTATTAAGATCAGTGTCAAAGAGCTTAGTGCCTGTGTTTTCTTCAAGAAGTTTTGTCTCTTTTTTTGGTTGTGGTTTCAGTTCTTACATTTAAGTCTTTAATCCATTTTGAATTTGTTTTTGTGCATGGTGTAGTTTAATGGTATTAAATACATTCATATTGTTGTGCAGACATCACCGTCACCCATCTCTAGAACTCTTTTCATCTTGCAAAACTGAATTTCTACATTGACTCAAATAGCAACTCCCCATTCCACCTTATGCTCAAGCCCCTGGCAACCACCATTCTAAGAATTTGACTACTCTAGGTACCTCACGTAATTGGAATACAGTATTTGTCCTTAAGTAACAAGTTTACTTCACTTAGCATAATGTCCTCAAGGATCATCAGTGTTGTACTATCTGACAGGATTGTCTTTTTTTTAAGACTGAATGATACTGCGTTGTATGTATATACCACATTTTGTTTGTTCATTCATTCATCCATCCGTTAATAGATACTTGTGTTGCTTCCACCTTTAGACCATTGTGAATAATGCTGCTATGAACATGAGTGTACAAATATCCATTCAAGATCCTACTTTCAATTTTGGGGGTTACATATCCAGAAGTGGAATGGCTGGATTATATGGTAGTTCTATTTTTAATTATTTGAGGAACCACCCTACTGTTTTCCACAGCAGCTGCCCATTTTACAGTCCCACCAACAGCACACAATGGTTCCACTTTTTCCACATCTTTGTCAACACTTGTTATTTTCTGTTTTTTTTTTTATAGTGGCATCCTAGTGTGTATGAAGTGATATGTTTTTGACTTGCATTTCTTTCATGATTATATTGAGCATCTTTTTATATACTTCTTGGCCATTTGTATATCATCTTTGGAGAAATGTCTATTCAAGTACTTTGCCCATTCTTGAATCGCGTTATTTTTTGGTCATTGAGTTGTAGTAGTTCTTTACATATTCTGAGTATTAACCTCTTATCAGATATATGATTTATAAATTTTTCTCCCAATCAGTGGGTTGCCTTCTCACCTTTGTTGATTGTGTCCTTTGATGCCCAGAAATTTTTAATATTGATGTAGTCCCAATTGTCGAGTTTTACTTTTGCTGCCTGTGCTTTTGGTGTCATATCTAAGAAGTCATTACCAAGTCCAATGCCATGAAGCTTTTCCCCTGTGTGTTCTTCCAAGAATGTTATGGTTTTAGGTCTTTAATCCATTTTGAGGTAATTTTTGTATACGATGTAAGATAAGGCTCCAACTTCATTCTTTTTTTTTTTTCCCCATTTCATTCTTTTTAAGAGCATGTGCATATCCAGTTTTCCCAGCACCATTTGTTAAGGAGACTGCTCTTTTCCTGTTGAATGGTCTTGGCCCCTTGTCAAGGGTCAGAGATCATTTGACCATGTGGCACAAAGGTTTATTTCTGGGCTCTCTATTCTAGTCCATTGATCTATTTATCTTTATGCCAGTACCACAGTGTTATTGTATTACTGTTTTGAAATCAGGAAGTGTGAATCCTCCAACTTTGTTGTTCTCTTTCAAAGTTGTTTTGGTTCTTCAGGGTTTCTTATCATTTTTAATGATTTCTTATTGTTTTCCATTTTTTTTATTGCTATATGATTTTCTTTGAGTTGTTTTTTTTTGCTAACTTAGCAGCCATGTAATTAACAAATATGCTTAAGCCACTGTCTCAATGTACCACTCAGATATGAAATAGTATCTATTGACTCCATTATATAAAAAATTAAGAAACTGGTTGCACTTGCCCTACTTCTCCCCACTCTCCACCTACACACACTTCCCCCAACATAACAATATTCGTTAATTTTGTGAATGTTGTCTCAGTTCATTATGGTAGTATTACTACTGTATTGATTAGCTTTATTTTTAAGAAGTATAGCATTTTTCTTCCATGTTATAAGCAAAATCACCATTTTATGTGTTTTTTAAAGGGGGTCAATATCATCAGTCTTTTCAGTGTAACTGTTTGTGAGTTTATTAATTTAAATAATTTTATTATTTAGCTAGATTTTTCAACAGTTGTTCAGGAGTGAGCATCTCTTCAGTTCTTATAAATTTGAGATTATCATTCTGTAACCTTTGTATAGGAATAACAACTTGTTTGGGTATAAAACTTTTGAATAATAATCTTTAATTCAAAACTCAGTCAGATTTGCTCCCCCTTTCTGGGCACATACAATTAATATTTCTGTGCCAGAGGCAACCCTAATATTTTTTCCCTATTGGATCCTGGATTGTTGTTGGGTTTTTAAAATTTAAGTTTTCTTACTTTCCCAGGGTATGTCTCAGCGTTGGTCAATCTCTATTGATTTTTTAAAAATAAAATTTACATACCTTACAATTCATTCTTGTAAAGTATACAATTCAGTGGTTTTTAATATATTCAGAGGAGGTTATACAACTGTCACCACTAATTCCAGAACTTTTTGTCATACCAAAAAGAAACCCTGTGCCCCTTCACAGTCATTTCCTAGCCTTCAACCATTAATCTACTTTCTGTATCTATGGATTTGCCCATTGGGCACATTTTCTATAAGCAAATCATGCAATATGTGGCCTTTTGTGTCTGGCTTCTTTTACTTAATATTTTCAAGGTTCATCCATTTTGTAGCAGGAATCAGTACTTGTTGTTTGTTATGAACAGTAACAAACAGTATTTCAAATACATATACAACATGTTTATTCATGAGTTGTTGGACATGTGGATTGTTTCTGCTTTTTTGGCCATTATGAAAAATGCTGCTGTAAACATTAATGCACAGGTTTTTGTGTGGACATGTTCCTTCAATTTTCTTACGTATATACCTAGGCGTAGAATTGCTGGATCATATGGTAACTCTGTTTAAGCTTCTGAGTAACTGCCAAAGTGTTTTCCAAAGTGGCTGCACCATTTTATATTCCCACCTGGATCATATTTCAGTTTGTCTACATCCTCATCAACACTTGTTGTCTGTCTTTTGATAATAACTATCTTAATGGGTGTGAAGAGGTATCTCACTTTTTAATGATTTTAATTTGCATTTCGCTAATGACTAAGATGTTGAGCATCTTTTCATATGCTTATTGGCCATTTGTTTACCTTTAGAGAAATGTCTATTCCAATCCTTTGCCCATTTTAAAATTGGCTTATTTGTCATTTTATTACTGAGTTCTGTTTCTTTGTCTATTCTGAATACAAGTCCCTTATTAGGATATGTTTTGCAAACATGTTCTTTCATTCTGTGCCATCCTTTTCACTTTCTTGATGACTTTACTTGTGGTACAAAAGTTTTAATTTTGACAAAGTACAATTTGTCTGTTTCTTCTTTTGTCACTTGTGCTTTTCATGTCATATCTAAAACTATTGTCTAACCCAAGGTTACAAAATATTTACTCTTTATTTTCTTCTAAAAGTTTTATAATTGTAGTTCTTACTTTTAGTTCTATGATCATTTTTTAGTTAACTTTTGTTATGTGGCATTGAGGTAGTACAGTTTTATTCTTTTGCCTGTGGATAGCCAGTGTCGTAGTACCATTTGTTGCAAAGACTATTCTTTCTTCCATTGAATTGTCTGGGCACCCTTGGCAAAAATCAATTGATCATAAGGAAAAAAAAAATCAGAAAAATAAAAATAAACTTAAAAAATGAAAAAAAAAAGCGATTGATTATAAATGTAAGGGTTTATTCTAGACTATAAACCCTATTTTATTGATCTATATGTCACTCTTTATGCCACTACCACACTGTCTAATTAGTGTGACTCCTCCAACTTTGTTTTTTCTTTTTCAAGATTGTTTTATCTATTCTTAGGTCATAGGAATATTCAGATCAGCTTGTCAATAATTTCTGCCAAAAAGAAAAAAAAAAAGACAACTTGAATCTTGGGTAGGGATTGCATTGAAACTGTAGAAAAATTTAGGGAGTACTGCTGTCATAACGATATAAAATCTTCTAATCCATGAACTGGGGTGTTTTTCCATTTATTTAGGTCATCTTTAATTTCTTCAACGATGTTTGTGGGTTCCACTTCTTTGTAGTTTGGCACTTCTGTTGTTAAAAGTATCCCTGAGGGGGGAGAAGAGAAGATGGCGGAAGAGTAAGACGCGGAGATCACCTTCCTTCCCACAGATACAGTAGAAATACATCTACACGTGGAACTGCTCCTACAGAACACCCACTGAATGCTGGCAGAAAACGTCAGACCTCCCAAAAGGCAAGAAACTCCCCCCGTACTTGGGTAGGGCAAAAGAAAAAAGAAATAACAGAGACAAAAGAATAGGGACGGCACCTGCACCAGTGGGAGGGAGCTGTGAAGGAGGAAAGATTTCCACGCACTAGGAAGCCCCTTCGCGGGCAGAGACTGCGGGTGGCAGAGGGGGGAAGCTTCGGAGCCACGGAGGAGAGCGCAGCCACAGGGGTGCAGAGGGCAAAGCGGAGAGATTCCCGCACGGAGGATCAGTGCCGACCAGCACTCAGCAGCCCGAGAGGCTTGTCGGCTCACCCGCCGGGGCGGGCGGGGCTGGGAGTTGAGGCTCGGGCTTCGGTCGGATCGCAGGGAGAGGACTGGGGTTGGCGGCGTGAACACAGCCTGAAGGGGTTAGCGCACCACAGCTGGCTGGGAGGGAGACCGGGAAAAAGTCTGCAGCTGCCGAAGAGGCAAGAGACTTTTTCTTGCCTCTTTGTTTCGCGGCGCGCAAGGAGAGGGAATTCAGAGCGCCGCCTAAACGAACTCCAGAGATTGGCGCGAGCCGCGGCTATCAGCGCGGACCCCAGAGACGGGCGTGAGACGCTGGGGCTGCTGCTGCCGCCTCCAAAAATCCTGTGTGCGAGCACAGGTCACTCTCCACACCGCCCCTCCCAGGAGCCTGTGCAGCCCACCACTGCCAGGGTCCCGTGATCCAGGGACAACTTCGCCGGGGGGAACGCACGGCGCACCTCAGGCTGGTGCCACGTCACGCCGGCCTCTGCCGCCGCAGGCTCGCCCCGCCTCCTCTGTACCCCTCCCTCCCCGCGGCCTGGGTGAGCCAGAGCCCCCGAAGCAGCTGCTCCTTTAACCCCGTCCTGTCTGGGCGGGGAACAGACGCCCTCAGGCGACCTACACGCAGAGGCGGGTCCAAATCCAAAGCTGATCCCCAGGAGCTGTGCGAACAGAGAAGAGAAGGGGAAATCTCTCCCAGCAGCCTCAGAAGCAGCGGATTAAAACTCCACAAACAACTTGATGTGCCTGCATCTGTTGAATACCTGAATAGACAACGAATCATCCCAAATTCAGGAGGTGGACTTTGGGAGCAGGATATATTAATTTTTCCCCTTTTCCTTTTTTTGTGAGTGTATATGTATATGCTTCTGGGTGAGATTTTGTCTGTATAGCTTTGCTTTATAATAGCTTTCTTTTACTTCACTATATTATAGCCTCTTTCTTTCTTTCTTTCTTTCTTTCTTTCTATTTTTTCTCCCTTTTACTCTGAGCCGTGTGGACGAAAGGCTCTTGGTGCTCCAGCCAGGCATCAGGGCTGTACCTCTGAGGTGGGAGAGCCAACTTCAGGACACTGGTCCACAAGAGACCTCCCAGCTCCACGTAATACCAAACGGCAAAAATCTCTCAGAGATCTCCATCTCAACATCAAGACCCAGCATCACTCAATGACCAGCAAGCTACAGTGCTGAACACCCTATGCCAAACAACTAGCAAGACAGGAACACAGCCCCATCCATTAGCAGAGAGGCTGCCTAAAATCATAATAAGGCCTCAGACACCCCAAAATACACCACCAGACGTGGACGTGCCCACCAGAAAGACAAGATCCAGCCTCATCCACCAGAACTCAGGCACTAGTCCCCCCCACCAGGAAGCCTACACAACCCACTGAACCAACCTTAGCCACTGGGGACAGATACCAAAAACAACGGGAACTACGAACCTGCAGCCTGTGAAAAGGAGACCCCAAACACAGTAAGATAAGCAAAATGAGACGACAGAAAAACACACAGCAGATGAAGGAGCAGGGTCAAAACACACCAGACTTAACAAATGAAGAGGAAATAGGTAGTCTACCTGAAAAAGAATTCAGAATAATGATAGTAAGGATGATCCAAAATCTGGGAAATAGTATAGACAAAATGCAAGAAACATTTAACAAGGACGTAGAAGAACTAAAGAGGAACCAAGCAACGATGAAAAACACAATAAATGAAATTAAAAATACTCTAGATGGGATCAATAGCAGAATAACTGAGGCAGAAGAACGGATAAGTGACCTGGAAGATAAAATGGTGGAAATAACTACTGCAGAGCAGGATAAAGAAAAAAGAATGAAAAGAACTGAGGAAAGTCTCAGAGACCTCTGGGACAACATTAAACGCACCAACATTCGAATTATAGGGGTCCCAGAAGAAGAAGAGAAAAAGAAAGGGACTGAGAAAATATTTGAAGAGATTATAGTTGAAAACTTCCCTAATATGGGAAAGGAAATAGTTAATCAAGTCCTGGAAGCACAGAGAGTCCCATACAGGATAAACCCAAGGAGAAACACGCCAAGACACATATTAATCAAACTGTCAAAAATTAAATATAAGGAAAACATATTAAAAGCAGCAAGGGAAAAACAACAAATAACACACAAGGGAATCCCCATAAGGTTAACATCTGATCTTTCAGCAGAAACTCTGCAAGCCAGAAGGGAGTGGCAGGATATACTTAAAGTGATGAAGGAGAAAAACCTACAACCAAGATTACTCTACCCAGCAGGGATCTCATTCAGATGTGATGGAGAAATGAAAACCTTTACAGACAAGCAAAAGCTGAGAGAGTTCAGCACCACCAAACCAGCTTTACAACAAATGCTAAAGGAACTTCTCTAGGCAAGAAACACAAGAGAAGGATAACACCTACAATAACAAACCCAAAACAGTTACGAAAATGGGACTAGGAACATACATATCGATAATTACCTTGAATGTAAATGGATTAAATGCTCCCACCAAAAGACACAGGCTGGCTGAATGGATACAAAAACAAGACCCATATATATGCTGTCTACAAGAGACCCACTTCAGACCTAGAGACACATACAGACTGAAAGTGAGGGGATGGAAAAAGATATTCCATGCAAATGGAAATCAAAAGAAAGCTGGAGTAGCAATTCTCATATCAGACAAAATAGACTTTAAAATAAAGACTATTACAAGAGACAAAGAAGGACACTATATAAAGATCAAGGGATCGATCCAAGAGGAAGGTATAACAATTGTAAATATTTATGCACCCAACATAGGAGCACCTCAATACAGAAGGCAAATACTAACAGCCATAAAAGGGGAAATCGACAGCAACACAATCATAGTAGGGGACTTTAACACCCCACTTTCACCAATGGACAGATCATCCAAAATGAAAATAAATAAGGAAACACAAGCTTTAAATGATACATTAAACAAGATGGACTTAATTGATATTTATAGGACATTCCACCCAAAAACAACAGAATACACATTTTTCTCAAGTGCTCATGGAACATTCTCCAGGATAGATCATATCTTGGGTCACAAATCAAGCCTTGGTAAATTTAAGAAAATTGAAATCGTATCAAGTATCTTTTCCGACCACAACGCTATGAGACTAGATATCAATTACAGGAAAAGATCTGTAAATAATACAAACACATGGAGGCTACACAATACACTACTTAATAACGAAGTGATCACTGAAGAAATCAAAGGGGAAATCAAAAAATACCTAGAAACAAATGACAATGGAGACACGACGACCCAAAACCTATGGGACGCAGCAAAAGCAGTGCTAAGAGGGAAGTTTATAGCAATACAAGCCTACCTCAAGAAACAGGAAACATCTCGAATAAACAACCTAACCTTGCACCTAAAGCAATTAGAGAAAGAAGAACAAAAAAACCCCAAAGCCAGCAGAAGGAAAGAAATCATAAAGATTAGGTCAGAAATAAATGAAAAAGAAATGAAGGAAACAATAGCAAAAATCAATGAAACTAAAAGCTGGTTCTTCGAGAAGATAAACAAAATTGATAAACCATTAGCCAGACTCATCAAGAGAAAAAGGGAGAAGACTCAAATCAATAGAATTAGAAATGAAAAAGGAGAAGTAACCACTGACACTGCAGAGATACAAACGATCATGAGAGATTACTACAAGCAACTCTATGCCAATAAAATGGACAACCTGGAAGAAATGGACAGATTCTTAGAAATGCACAAACTGCCGAGACTGAACCAGGAAGAAATAGAAAATATGAACAGACCAATCACAAGCACTGAAATTGAAACTGTGATTAAAAACCTTCCAACAAACAAAAGCCCAGGACCAGATGGCTTCACAGGCGAATTCTATCAAACATTTAGAGAAGAGCTAACACCTATCCTTCTCAAACTCTTCCAAAATATTGCAGAGGGAGGAACACTCCCCAACTCATTCTACGAGGCCACCATCACCCTGATACCAAAACCAGACAAAGATGTCACAAAGAAAGAAAACTACAGGCCAATATCACTGATGAACATAGATGCAAAAATCCTCAACAAAATACTAGCAAACAGAATCCAACAGCACATTAAAAGGATCATACACCATGATCAAGTGGGGTTTATCCCAGGAATGCAAGGATTCTTCAACATACGCAAATCAATCAATGTGATACACCATATTAACAAACTGAAGGAGAAAAACCATATGATCATCTCAATAGATGCAGAGAAAGCTTTCGACAAAATTCAACACCCATTTATGATAAAAGCCCTGCAGAAAGTAGGCATAGAGGGAACCTTCCTCAACATAATAAAGGCCATATATGACAAACCCACAGCCAACATTGTCCTCAATGGTGAAAAACTGAAACCATTTCCACTAAGATCAGGAACAAGACAAGGTTGCCCACTCTCACCACTATTATTCAACATAGTTTTGGAAGTGTTAGCCACAGCAATCAGAGAAGACAAAGAAATAAAAGGAATCCAAATCAGAAAAGAAGAAGTAAAGCTGTCACTATTTGCAGATGACATGATACTATACATAGAGAATCCTAAAGATGCTACCAGAAAACTCCTAGAGCTAATCAATGAATTTGGTAAAGTAGCAGGATACAAAATTAATGCACAGAAATCTCTTGCATTTCTATACACTAATGACGAAAAATCTGAAAGTGAAATTAAGAAAACACTCCCGTTTACCATTGCAGCAAAAAGAATAAAATATCTAGGAATAAACCTACCTAAGGAGACAAAAGACCTGTATGCAGAAAATTATAAGACACTGATGAAAGAAATTAAAGATGATACAAATAGATGGAGAGATATACCATGTTCCTGGATTGGAAGAATCAACATTGTGAAAATGACTCTACTACCCAAAGAAATCTACAGATTCAATGCAATCCCTATCAAACTACCACTGGCATTTTTCACAGAACTAGAACCAAAAATTTCACAATTTCTATGGAGACACAAAAGACCCCGAATAGCCAAAGCAATCTTGAGAACGAAAAATGGAGCTGGAGGAATCAGGCTCCCTGACTTCAGACTATATTACAAAGCTACAGGAATCAAGACAGTTTGGTACTGGCACAAAAACAGAAATATAGATCAATGGAACAGGATAGAAAGCCCAGAGATAAACCCACACACATATGGTCACCTTATCTTTGATAAAGGAGGCAAGCATATACAGTGGAGAAAAGACAGCCTCTTCAATAAGTGGTGCTGGGAAAATTGGACAGGTACATGTAAAAGTATGAAATTAGAACACTCCCTGACACCATGCACAAAAATAAACTCAAAATGGATTAAAGACCTAAGTGTAAGGCCAGACACTATCAAACTCTTAGAGGAAAACATAGGCAGAACACTCTATGACATACATCACAGCAAGATTCTTTTTGACCCAGCTCCCAGAGAAATGGAAATAAGAACACAAATAAACAAATGGGACCTAATGAAACTTAAAAGCTTTTGCACAGCAAAGGAAACCATAAACAAGACCAAAAGACAACCCTCAGAATGGGAGAAAATATTTGCAAATGAAGCAACTGACAAAGGATTAATCTCCAAGATTTACAAGCAGCTCATGCAGCTCAATAACAAAAAAACAAACAACCCAATCCAAAAATGGGCAGAAGACCTAAATAGACATTTCTCCAAAGAAGATATACAGATGGCCTACAGACACATGAAAGAATGCTCAACATCATTAATCATTAGAGAAATGCAAATCAAAACTACAATGAGATATCATCTCACACCGGTCAGAATGGCCATCATCAAAAAATCTAGAAACAATAAATGCTGGAGAGGGTGTGGAGGAAAGGGAACACTCTTGCACTGTTGGTGGGAATGTAAATTGATACAGCCACTACGGAGAACAGTATGGAGGTTCCTTAAAAAACTACAAATAGAACTACCATACGACCCAGCAATCCCACTCCTGGGCATATACCCTGAGAAAACCATAGGTCAAAAAGAGTCATGTACCAAAATGTTCATTGCAGCTCTATTTACAATAGCCAGGACATGGAAGCAACCTAAATGTCCATCGACAGATGAATGGATAAAGAAGATGTGGCACATATATACAATGGAATATTACTCAGCCATAAAAAGAAATGAAATGGAGATATTTGTAATGAGGTGGATGGAGTTAGAGTCTGTCATACAGAGTGAAGTAAGTCAGAAAGAGAAAAACAAATACAGTATGCTAACACATATATACGGAATCTAAGGAAAAAAAAAAAAAAAGGCCACGAAGAACCTAGTGGCAAGACGGGAATAAAGACACAGACCTACTAGAGAATGGACTTGAGGATATGGGGAGGGGGTGGGGTGAGATGTGACAGGGTAAGAGAGTGTCATGGACATATATACACTACCAAATGTAAAATAGATAACTAGTGGGAAGCAGCCGCATAGCACAGGGAGATCAGCTCGGTGCTTTGTGACCACCTAGAGGGGTGGGATGGGGAGGGTGGGAGGGAGGGAGATGCAAGAGGGAAGAGAAATGGGAACATATTGTATATGTATAACTGATTCACTTTGTTATAAAGCAGAAGCTAACACACCATTGTAAGGCAATTATACTTCAATAAAGATGTTTAAAAAAAAAAAAGTATCCCTGAGTATTTCATTCTTTTTGATACCAGTGTAACTAGTATTGGTTTCTTAAGTTCATTTTGGGAATTTTCCTTGTGGTACAGGAATATTACTGGTTTTTGTATGTATTTTGGTTCCTGCAACTTTGCTGAACTTGCTTATAAGTTTGAGTAATTTGTGTTTGTGTGTTCCTTAGTGTTTTCTATATAAAATATTGTGTCATTTGCAAAGAGAGATAGTTTTCCTTCTTCTTTCCGATATCATGTCATTTATCTCTTTTTCTTGCCTAGTTGCCCTTGCTAGAACCTCCAGTACTGTGTTGAATAGAAGTGTTAAGAATGAGTATCCTTGTCTTGTTCCTGATTTTAAGGAGAAATCTTTCTGGTCATTAAGCATGATGTTAGCTGTGAGTTTTTTTTATAAATGCCGTTTATCAGGTTGAGGAACTTCTATTCCTGTTTTGTTGAGTGTTTTTATTATGGAAGGGTTTTGGGTTTTGCCATATGCTTTTTCTACGTATAATGAAATGATCCTATGTTTTCTTTATGAAGATGGTGTGTTACGTTGATTGATAATCATATATTGAACCAACTTTGCCTTCCTGGGATAAATTCCTCTTGGTTTTAATGTATAATCCCTCTTCTGTGTTGCTGGATTCAGTTTGCTAGTATTTTGTTGAGGATTTTCCTTCTATATTCATAAGGGGTATTGGTCTGTAGTTTTACTGTATCTTTGCCTTTTTTATCAGGGTAATAATCTCCTTATAGAAAGAATTGGGAAGTAATCCTTCTTCTCATTTTGTTTTGATGATGATGTTGTTTTTTGAGTTTGTGAATGGTTGTTGTTAATTCTACTTTAAATGTTTTTTAGAATTCACCAGTTTGGGCCTGGGCTTTTCTTTGGGGGGTGTTTTCTGATTACTGACTCAGCCTCTGTCCTTATTATAGGTTTGTTCAGATTTTCTATTTTTGCTTGAGTCAGTTTTGCTAGGTTGTTTTTCTAGGAATTTGTCTATTTCATCTGGGTTACCTAATTTGTTGACATGTGATTGTTCATAATATTCCCTTATGATCCTTTTTAATTTCTGTGTGATTGGTAGTAACATCCCCTGGTTCATTCTTAATGTAAATGATTTGAGTTTTCCCCTTTTTGCTTTTGGTGAATTCTAGCTAAAGATTTGTCCATTTTTGTTGACCTTTTCCAAGAACCAACTTTTGATTTCTTTGATTTTTCTCTTTTTTTGATTCTCTGATTCATTTATTTTCATTCTAATCTATATAATTTCCTTCATTTTGCCTGCTTTGGGTTTTATTTGGTCTTCTTTTTCTGGTTTCTTAAGGTTGAAGGTGAGGTTATAGTTTCGAAATCTTTCTTCTTTTAATATGGACATTTACAGATACAAATATCTGTAAGCTCTGCCTTCACTGCATCCCAAAGGTTTTGGGATGTTTTGCTTTCGTTTTCATTCATCTCAAAGTATTTTCTAATTGCCCTTGTGATTTCTTCTTTGAACATTGGTAGTTAAGAGTGTGTCATTTAATTTCTCTATATTTTTGAATTTCCCAAATTTCCTTATTGATTTCTAGTTTCATTCCATTGTGGTCAGAAAACATACTTTGTATAGTTTGTAAATATATTGTGACTTGTTTTATGGCCTAGCACATGGTCTCTCCTGGAGAACATTATTATGTTCCCTCAGAAGAATGTGTATTCTGCTTCTGTTGGTTGGAGTATTATGTATATGTCTTTAGGTCTAGTTGGATTATAGTGTTGTTCAAGCCTTCTATTTCCTTATTGGTCTGTCGAGTTTTTCTATCCATTTTGAAAGTGTACTATTGCAGTCTCCAGCTATTACTATTGAATTGTCTATGTCTCCCTTCATTTCTGTCAGTTTTTTTCCTTTGGTACCTGTCCTTGGTTTTCCAACACATGGCAGACATTCATTAATTTTTGGATGAAGTGTGTTAATTTGTCAACTACCTTTTAGTCTCCCTGTATTGTCCTAGCTTATCTTGGATCCATTTCATTAAGTCCATGTTCTTTTTAAATTTTCTCTAGAGTGAGAGTACAAATTCTTTATTGACTAAAATGGGTAAACCTTCTGGCAAAATAAATTCTTTCTCTTTCCCTTCTTTTTTTCCTTCCTTTCTTCCACTTGTTTCTTTATACATTTATTTATTTTATTTATTTATTTTTGGCTGCATTGGGCCTTCATTGCTGCGCCCAGGCTTTCTCTAGTTGTGGTGAGCGAGGGCTACTCTTCATTGTGGTGCGGGAGCTTCTCATTGCCGTGGCTCCTCTTGTTGTGGCGCACGGGCTCTAGGCACACAGGCTTCAGTAGTTGTGGCGCGTGAGCTCAGTAGTTGTGGCTCGCAGGCTCTAGAGCACAGGCTCAGTAATTCTGGCACCCTGGCTTTCTTGCTCCGCGGCATATGGGACCTTCCCAGACCAGGGCTCGAACCCGTGTCCCCTGCATTGGTAGGCGGATTCTTAACCACTGCGCCACCAGAGAAGCCCCCTTTCTTCCACTTTAATGCTATAGAATATTTTCATAAATCCTTCTCTTTTGTTTTCAGATGACCTTTGTCTCAAAACAGTTCTGTGGAAGCCATTTATTTGATCACAACCATTTATTTGATCACATTTGATGACCTTATTACCTATTTACAAGATACTGCTTGAGTCCCCTTCCTAGGACATGAACTTGAAGGCTCATTGTGTATGGCTTGTATTTCTTTTGCCCCTCAGAGTTTGGGAAAGGCAGAAAGATAGTAATTGATTCTAGGACTCTGGACAGCTACAGTAGGTGACATTTTTCTCTGCCATTGTTTTGAAACTCATAAATTGATGGCCACCTTATCAAGTGTGGAGGTGAGGAAAGTATCTTGTTCTATAGGACATGCCCTTGGGGTTTTGCTATTACACTACTGTAAAGTCACCTGGCAGCTGCTTTCATAGCATTGTCGTGTGGGCAGTGATATGGCTGAGGCCTTATTTTTTTCTAGCAAATCTTAGTAATAAAACTAAGACATTTAGACTTAAAAGGTTATTTCCCATCCCTTTTTCTGACTTCTTCCTGGCCAGAGTAGGCATACAGTGAACCATTCTGGCAAGGACATAAGGAGCTATTTTTTCACAGGGAACGTGTCTCCAATTGGGACATTTATCTTTCTCCTGGGCCACTTATTACCTCAGTCCCCTTTCTGAGATACCAGTGGGATATTTTGAATTGTTGACTCACCTTTTACCCTTCTGCTGTATGGTCCTTTGTGTAGGAAGAGCTTTGTGGTGGCTCCTTATATTTATTCCCAGTTGTTTCTTTAGACATTATTTCTGGGATTTTGTGGTGTGAGTTGAGTCTGTTCCCTAGATTCTGAATATTTTTTTACTTTTTTAATAAATTTGTTTATTTATGTAGTTAGTTATTTTGGCTGCGTTTGGGGCTTTGTGCACGGGCTTTCTCTGGTTGTGGCGAGTGGGGGTTACTCTTCGTTGTGGTGCACAGGCTTCTCATTGTGGTGGCTTCTCTTGTTGTGGAGCACGGACTCTAGGCATGTGGGCTTCAGTAGTTGTGGCACATGGGCTCAGTAGCTGTGGCACACGGGCTTAGTTGCTCCACGGCATGTGGGATCTTCCCTGACCAGGGCTCGAACCCATGTCCCCTGCCTTGGCAGGCGGATTCTCAACCGCTGTGCCACCAGAGAAGCCCTATTTTTTTACTTTTTGATGTTTTTTGTTTGTGTCTTTCAGTTATGAAAGAAAAGGTTCATTAAGGTCTCTGTGCTGTCATATTTTCTAAAATCCATTATCTGTTTTCTCAGTTTTGTTTTCGCTCTCTCTTTTATATTCCATTTCTTCCTTTTCTGTAGGCTCCTTCCTCTCAGCTAGAACCATGCTTATGTCTCTCCTTATCATAGACTGGGGAGTGGAGGGCTTGCCTGTGGTTGATGCTTCTACCACTTTACATCTCTCTCTTCTCTTTATTACTAAATACTTTGGTCAAAAAAGATATTTTATTACTTTTGAGTATAAAAGTAAAAAGGTAACTAAATATAAAGAGTTTAGATAATATATAAAATATAAAGACCTTGGAAATCACCCATAATTCTCACCATCCTGAAATAGTCGTGATTAACATTACAGATAAGCTTCCAGGTTTATATTTTATGATTCACATACCTACTGCCTATCTTGGATCTATTTTATTAGGTCTGCAATCTAATGAAGCTAAATATCAAATGAAGAACTCCATGAGAGCATAAAATGAGAGCTTTATTAATGTTTAATTAAATGTTTACCAGTGTTTCTTACACTTTTATAAAACAGGCCGATTTCATACCAGTCTTCAAAATCATGTTCATATATGGAGAGAAACAACAGTCCAAAAAAATGAAATCATACTATGTATATGTATGAATACATATGTATGAATACATACTATGTATATGTATGAATACAATATATGTATTGTTTTGAAGCTCTGCACTTAGTATATCATAGACATCTTTCTATGCAGTAAATAAAGATTTATGTAGTCATTGTTAATAGCTTTATGGGTTCCATTGTATAAATATAATATTTAGTTAGTTCCTAATGACAGATATTTAAGTTTTTTTGGAATTTTTCTTTATCATAATCTGCACTTCGATGGGTAGTCTTGTTACATCTTTCTGAATTTTTCAATTTCCTTGAGAAACATTTCTAAACATGGAATTTCTGGGTTACCAAGTAGGCACATTAAAAATGTTTAAGCCACACTACTAAATTGTCCTTCTGAAATGTTGATTCAATTATTTGTTCACCAGTAATGTGCAATAATATTTTGGTCAATACCTGCCAACAGCATCCTTGTTAATACTTGCCACATTGGCCAGAAATATGGTATCTATCCTGATCCACGTTTCTTTAATCACATGGAGTTTTTAGTTTCTTTTGTGTGTTGATCGACCGTATTTCTTCTTTTTGGAACTGCCTATCTTATCTTTAACCCAGGTTTCCTTAGATATGTTAATGCTTTTTTCCCCCTGAACATGTGTACCCAGGACATGTACATTTGAGGGGTTAAGAGTGAATATAAGGGAATAAGTGCAACTGCCTGCTTGTTCTTCCCTTCTTCCTTTGATTACACCTACTCTTTCTTTGACTCATTCTTTCTGTGCCTCTCTCTGCTGTGTCTATGCAGGCTGTCCCCAGGCTCTATAGTTCATGCTTTTCTCTTATTACAGTGTCTTTGCACCCTGTCTGCTTCTGTGTTCTTTCTCTCTGCCTCTGTGCACCCGCATTCTGTGCACTTGTGCTCTCCTCCACCCCACCCCATGCTGTCTCTTGTCTCACTGTCTCTGCTGTGTAGCTCTCTTGTTCTTCTGCTTACTCCTTTTCTCCTCTCCTTCTCTCATGTTCTTGCTGTGTTTGTCTCTGTGCTCTTTCTCTCTCTCCTTCTTGTTTTTTCTTTCTTTCCCCCTCCCTTTCCCATCTTTTTCTCTCAATGTCTGGGTGTATACTGGGATCAAAGAAAAGGGATAGTTTACTACTGTCAGTACAAAAGAAGCCATATTTAACAGTTTTTGTTTACAGAGAAAAAGCTGAAGATGAATAATTTCTCTGTATTTTTGACCTCTCATTATTTCCAGTTGCCCACGTTTTCAGCAGTGGGGCAAATGAACAACACAAACTAACTACCAAACAAAGAGACCTCCATGAGAGAATAAAATGAGAGCTTTAGTAATATTTAATTAAATGTTTACCAGTGTTTCTTACATTTTTATAAAACAGGCTAATTTCGTATCACTCTTCACAATCACACATATATGGAGAGAAACAACAGTCCAAAGCAGTATCTTGGAACCCAAGGATACATTTCATTATATGCTAAGAGGTAAAAAGCAAGATATAATATTTACATGTATTTATACGACTGGATCAAAATTAAATATTAGCAGATTATTTTAAGATTATGGGATTATACTTTTTTTAAAAAAAATTTTTCATGTTTTTTTTTAAACAAGAAGCACATCTTTTCTACTATGAAACCATAAAAATTTCTTTGTGACATTAATTAAAAAGTGACCTCAGCCAGACTGATCAAACATAAAACGTTAGTTATGAGCTGGAAGAGAGAATTCTCAAGCTTTTCATTGTGTTCTAGTTTCTGCCTAAAGTACCTGTTTGAACCTCCAATCTAGTCATAACAAATCCTTCTAGAAGCAGAGCGAAAGCATAGAATTAGTACGCAGTTTCTATGCCAAGATAAAGTTAAAAAAATTTTTTTAACTTCAGCTGCCAAGAGTTGAGTTAAGTATACTCCTAGGTTCATGGCCTCTCTTTTTAAAATTTCATTCCCATATCCCATCCTCATTCCTGTCCTCCCGTCGGAACTGGCCTTGTTATGTAAATATCTTTTGGCTTACAAGAGTTCTTACAAAATATGTATTCTGTGTTGTCATGTATTTTCAATGTATATAAAAGGTATGTCATTACTTTTGTTATTTTCACTAAGCTTGTATTTTTAAGATTCATCACATTGCTATACACACGTCTAATTCAGGTTTCTGATCACTGCATAGTACTCCATGGAGTGCATCTACCAATCTACCTATGCACTTGCCCTGTAATGGACACCCAGGTCGCCGTCAATTCCCAACAAGGCAAAACACCAGCAGTGCACATCCTTGTCCATATTGCCTTATGGACCTTGTGAGACTACCTTTGTTGCACAGACCCAGAAGTGGAAATCTTGGATCATAAGCTATATGTATACTTAATTTTCTACATTAGTACCAAATTAATTTCCAGTCTATATTCCTACCTGCAATGCATGAAAATTCCTATACTTCCACCTTTCTGCCAATAATTTATAGTTTTTCCGGATTAGAAATACAAGTTTCTATACCATGGAAAGGTAGCGTTTTGGGGTCATTTCTAATTAAATGTTACTTGTCTTGAGAATCTACCCTATCTCCACTCTGTAATTTCCAAGGGAAGAAAGAGTCTTTCAGAGACTTCCAAAATTACTGCTGTGCTTTCAACCAGAGTGCATTCATATGTTCATCCAGACATAATTACAATATACAACGTGACAAAAGTACAAGAATGGGATATTTTCATTGTTTTTATCAGATTTTGACATATAACAGATAAAAGATATGGAAGATTTTAATAGCAATATTAAGAAGTTTGATTTAAAGTATCTATAGAAAACTTTATTCCCAAAACACAGCAGCCACAGTTGTTCCAAATGCCCACGGAATATTTACAAAAATTAACTGTACATTTAGGCAAAATGTTGATAAATCCGCAAAGTAGAACATTTCTAACTAAGCTTATATTCTCTAACCACAGTACAATAAGGTTGGAATTTAACAACTATAACTTTTTCCTTAAATAAACATTTTAAAACAGTCTAAGCTTTTGGGCTACAGGAGAACTAAAAATTGAGATTATAGAATTTTTTTCATTAATGACAGTAAAAGCACATATCCAAAACTTACGGGATGTGACTAAATCTATATTGAGAGGAAAATGTATAGCCTTCAATGATATTTTAGTTCAACAAACTCAACTAGGAAACAATTGAAATAAGCATTCTATAAATCAGTCCCCAGAATTGATCGATATAACCAAGATCTGGTTCTTTCAAAAAAAAAATAGACCAAATCTCTGGTTATTCTGACCATGAGAAAAGGATCAACACTAATAGTATGGAAGGGTATAACCACAGTCAAAGAAGTGTTTTTTTTAAAAAGATTACTGTATGCAACTTTAAGCTGATATATATATTTTTTTTTCCTTTTTTTTTTTTTTTTTAATATGAATGGCTGGATTTTATTTATTTATTTATTTTATTTTTTTGGCTGTGTTGGGTCTTCGTTTCTACGCGAGGGCTTTCTCTAGTTGTGGCAAGCGGGGGCCACTCTTCATCGCGGTGCGCGGGGTTTTCACTGTCGTGGCCTCTCTTGTTGCGGGGCACAGGCTCCAGACGCGCAGGCTCAGTAGTTGTGGCTCACGGGCCTAGTTGCTCCGCGGCATGTGGGATCCTCCCAGACCAGGGCTCGAACCCGTGTCCCCTGCATTGGCAGGCAGATTCTCAACCACTGCGCCACCAGGGAAGCCCTAGGCTGATATATTTTAAAACCGAAATTAGATGGGTGATTTTCTAAGAAAATATAAATTAACAGAGTTGACCAAGAAGTTTTAAATCCTAAGTAGATCATTAATAATAGAAATTTAAAAGACTGTCAGTAATCTGTAGACCTCCCCACCTCTAACTATGTGCCCTCCGGGAATTTTGTACAAATATATGTGCCCACCAAAAGTATGAGAGGATGTGTTTCTTCATTCCTTTGCCAACTATGGGTAGTATCAGTCTTTTTAATATTTGCTAATCTAATGTGTGAAAAAACTCATTGCTTTAAATTGCATTTTTTAAATATTAGGTTTCAGAGATTGCTCTTTACATTTCTTGTTTTGAGAATTAGCTGCTTATATCCTTTGCCCATTTTTCTCTGAAGAATTTTTCTTATTAATTCTTGAGCATTATTGATATTGTATTAATAGTGTAATAGCATTGTTGTGTACTCAACTTCTTTATTTCTTTTTTCCATGCTAAGAAAGATGTCCCCAACCACAAGATTATAAAAAAGTATTCTCCTTTTTTTTTTTTTTTTTTAATACTTATTTAGGGTGGAGGGCAATGCATTTAAACACTTAATCCACATGGAATTTATTTTGTGTGTCTAGATATAATTTTATTGCCAAATGTTTAGCTAATTGTCAGCAGAGATTTTTAAATAAGAAAGTGATATTCATCAATTAATTTATGAGAAGAAACTAAGCTGGACTCTCATCACTTGGACTTGGTAATTAATAGCCGTGGTTCTTTTGAAATTTCTACCCAAAGCAACTAAAATACTATGCAAACACCTTATCAAAATGGAGAGATTGGAAGAGGAAACTAATTCTGACTGAAATATGAAGGAGTTTTATTGATTAAAGTTGAAGTTAGATCAAAACATCCAAGTGAAACTATCTAAAAACATAGCTACGTATGACCTCATGAGTATGTCATGAGTGGAATAAAGATTTTAGAGCCATCCATGTAAAAAAGGTGATCATAATCCTCACAAATACTAAAGCTAAGAGGAAAGATTTCAGAGAATGCAGAGAAGCAGAGAGTGAGAGGGTCACTTCCAGACCATAATTTTTCAAACCTGATAGAAAATCCTTTGGGACTTAAGTCATCTAGCTCTACCACCCTCTACAAGATTTTAATGATCATTTGCTAACCTTCCAGTTTTTCCTGTATATTGAGGGCTTTAGCTCTTGATTTTCTTTCTTTTCTACCCCAAACCCAGCCACTATCTGGGAACCTTACCATCCTGTTAGTTTCTTGACCTCGGTTCTAATGACAAGTACTTCCATTACATTTTAACTCTACAGTCTCATGGCCTGGAATTTTGGCATTATTCAGATTCGTTATGTCTCTGCAATCTTTACTCATTCATGTATGAAAAGAAATTTTCTGAGGACCATTCTGCAGGCGCAATGCATTTTTGATTTGAGGGGGAGGATATATTAGAGTTATCATCTACCATACTTGCAGAAGTAATTGACCAGTTCTGATTTTCTGATGGTGACTACTAGACAGTTATCACCTTAGTTCCTGCTTTTAGAAGTTCTAATCTTGCCTTTCAGAATTAAATCTACGTCAAAATGTTATTTTGGGGGCAGACGAGCTAGTACGTTTTCGTACTGAAACGCCAGTTGCCAGTTTGAACGGTGCATATCTAAAAACTTTTCACAAGAAAAGACTGTCTTTTGGTGCCATCGACTGTATTTCTAATTTTGACTCTGTCTTATCAATGTGTATCTCTGGTCCTAAACTTTAGTGGTTATAAATAAATGAGCATAAACCCATTTTTCTGAAAGAAAAGCATCTTTCAGCAGGCACCTTGCCGGCAGAAGGTCAGCAATAACAATCTTCATACATGAAGAATAGCTGTATAAGGTGATGTAAGAAAATACAGCCTTTTTCCTATATTAGAGATGTTTTCCTAAGTTCAGTTTCCACCTAAAAAGTCATTATTTAATTGAAAAGCTTTTCTTTTTCCCCCCCTGGGTCTCTATGATGGTTTGTCTGATCAATGAACACGGGAATGAATTTCACCTAGATTTTAATTAAACTAAAAAGTACTACAAAAAGCCTGAAACATCTCTGAGATGGTGGCAGTTACTTTTTCCCCAGTTGTAATAAGGCATTAACAGGTGAGTTTACTCTCACAATAATAGAAATTATAACAGAAGAAGCCAGCCAGTGTGTATCTCCTTTCAAGACTCTCTGCAACAGAAAGCTTAAATCATGGTAGCTGATAATGTGAGTTGACTTGTAGTCACTTCAATCTTTATGCGTAAGCCCAGTTGCAGAGAACAGAGTGGGTTGATTCACATCCAGGCGCTAAGGGATGATGAGATCATTAGAGGAAATGCCTGAGACTCTCCCACGGACTAAGGAAAGTGGATTGTTGTGGTTTACCGACGGCATCTGTAAATGAATTCAGCAACAGTTCTATGTTCTATCCCATGGTGGGTCCTCAGCACAAATTGTCACACACAGTGCAGACCTGTGAATTGTGGTTATTGATTGAATCTGTGGAAGTCAAATTAGCGTGACGGCACGGTTCTGACGGTTTGCACTTAGTGCTAGCCGTAGTGTGTGTAGCACTGCACCAAACGTACAATACCCAGCGCCCACATTTTTGTTGGGACTGTCCACTGTTAAATGGAAATGACGCTGTTGGTCACCTTCCATTGTTCTTGTACCCCTGATTCAGTAACAGAAGATGTAAGAACAGAGAGCCCGAGAAGCTTTTTTCTCCAAATAAGGCTTCATAATCGACATGTATTTTAGTTTGCGTACATGAATAAACACATTGTTATAGCTTTCTTGAGATCCTTAACATACCATAAAAGTCACCTATTTAAAGCGTACAGTTAAGTGTGTTTCAGTGTATTCACCGAGCTGTGCAACCGTCACCCCAGTTTAATTTTAAGACATTTTCAACACCTACCATAAACACCCTATGTACATTAGCAGTCACTCATTTCTCCCAATCTCCCACCCCTGCCCCAGCCCCTGCCCCGGCTGTGGTTACTAATCTGCTTTCTGTCTCTATAGATTTCATTATTCTGGACATTTCATGTAAATGGAATCATACAACATGTGATCTTTTGTGACTGGCTTCTTTCACTTAATATTTTCAGAGTTCATCTACACTGTAGCATGTATTCATTCCTTTTTATGGCCAAATCATATTCCACTGTATGAATGCACATATTTCACTTATCTATTCATCAGTTACTGGACATTTGCATTTCTTCCACTGCTTGGCTACTATTAACAAAGCTGCTGTGAACATCCATGTACAAGTTTTTGTGTGGACGTATTTTACATTTCTTTTGGGCATATGCCGATGAATGGATATACTCTGGATAATACAGTTAACTCTATATTTAACCATTTGGGGAACTACCAGACTGTTATGCAAAGTATTGTTACCATTTTGCATTCCTAGCAGCAATGTATGAAGGTTCCCATTTCTCCACATCCTTGAAAACACTTGTTGGCGTCTGTCCTTTTGATTTTCACCATCCTAGAGGGCTAACTAGATACATTTTGTTGAGAAAGAATTTATTTTTAGACTATTTTCTATTTTTAAATGTTTACCGTTTTATAGGCAGGAATGAACTTAATCAGAAAGATTGAAACTAGAAGCAGAAACACACACACCAAGGCTCCTCCCTCATTTAATCAGATGTAAACGTGTGTGCTTTACACCCAGCGGTGCATACCATGTCCTCTGGAAGTGCCAGAGGTTCTCAGACTCGTTCTCGGAAGGGACCGTCAACACTTCCGCTGCCTCTGCTCCACAGGGTGCTCCAGCCTCTGCTTCAACAGCTCCACCACTCACTTGCCGCTCATTGGCAACTTGTTCCATTTGTCTAAGGCTCCAGCTGGCAAAGGTTTTAAAACTTAAAAAGATCCAAAATCTGCCTGTACTAGATTTCCTGGCTCTGCTTCCAGTTCTGCTCTCTGAAGGCACAAAAGAGACCTAATCTTCTACCTCTCAGGTCCCCACTTCCTTCCCTGAAGTATTTTCCCTCAGGTCTTCACTCTTTGAACCGTTTCTCACAGGTCATCCTTTCTACTCCCCTTTCCTAAGTTGACAGCTTCTGGGTCTATTTGTTGACATCCTGTTTTTAAGCATGTCCCTTTGAACTAAGCATGTTGTGCTTCAGATGGTGACAGAGGATTTATCATCTTCCTTTCTGTAAGCTAGAACATTTCTATGGCCTAACATATGTTTTACTCCTATTGAACTCACCAAAGCCATTAAACCTTTATTGCCACACTCTTCCTTGTAAGTTTTTGTTTTGTTTATTCTCATTTCTTAAACTGACAATACATGGTACAAAATTAAAAATATAGAAAGGAGTATTTGATACAGTGTCTTCCCTCTCCCGTTTCCCAGGCACCCATCTTTCCTTTCCAGAGCTACTCAGTGTGACTTGTTCTGGCATATCTTTACAGAGATTTTTAAAACACTTTATAGAAGTTTAATTTACATACCATAAAATACATCCATTTTAAGTATACAATTCAATTATTTTTAGTAAATTTACAGAGCTGTGCAATCATCACCACAATCCAGTTTTAGAACACTTCTGTTACCCAGAAAAGTCCCTTATACCTGTTTGCAATCAATCCACATTCCCAGCCCCAGACAACCTCCAATCTGCCTTTTTCCTTTTCTGCACATTTCATGTAAATAGAATTATATAATATCTAGTCTTTGCATCTAGCTTCTTAGCATGATGTTTTCAAGATTCATCCTTGTTATAGTGTGTACCAGTACTCCTTTTTATTGCTGGTTAGTATTCCATTGTATGGCTCTACCACATTTTGTTTATCCAGTTGCCAGTTGTTGGACATTTGGATTGTTTCATTTTTTTTTTTTTTTTCCGGATAACGTGAATCATGCTGCTATGAACATTTTTGTAAAAGTTTTTCTGTGGACATAGGTTTTCATTTCTTTTGCATATATACGCAGGACTGGAATTGCTGGGTCATATGGTAAGTTTATGTTTAGCTTTTAAGAAAATGCCAAAGTGCAAGCCCCACAAACAGCAAGAAAGTTGAAGAATGAGGTCAGCATTCAAAAATGGGGTCAAATCTACAGCTGGGAAGTGGTGTACAGACAGGTAGAATTTAGATCCTGAGCCTTTAATAAGCACTACCTTCGCTCAGTGCTCTCTGTTTTTAGACTCTATATGAGAACACCTAGGGCTTCCCTGGTGGCGCCGTGGTTAAGAATCCGCCTGCCAAGGCAGGGGACACGGGTTCGAGGCCTGGTCAGGGAAGATCCCAGATGCAGTGGAGCGACTAAGCGCATGTGCCACAGCTACTGAGCCTGCATTCTAGAGCCCGGGAGCCACAACTACTGAAGCCCATGCGCCTAGAGCCCATACTCCGCAACAAGAGAAGCCACTGCGATGAGAAACCCGCACACCGCAACCAAGAGTAGCCCCCGCTAGCCGCAACTAGAGAAAGCCCGTGCACAGCAATGAAGACCCAGTGCAGCCAAAAAAATTAATACATAAAATAAATAAGTTCAAAAAATAAATAAACAAATTAAAAAAAAAAAACAGAACACCTAATGCAGGTGGGAAGGTGGGAGGGACACTGTAAAGGTCATCTATGCTACATGTACAAGAACCCCGAGAGCACACCAATAGGTACCACATTTTTCACTGCTGTAGCCGATCATTCCCCCTGTACTACCACACTGTAGCATTCCCTTCCCTGATCTACTGCTACAGTCTCTTTGGAAGGTGTTTCAGAACTCTTGTTATGAGAGTGCCAGTTGAACTGTCCTCACTTCCTTCATTTATACCAGGATTGAAGACCTTGTGGTCCGAGATCCTGTCCAGAGAGCAAGCAGGCTAAGACTCTGTCTTTGTTGATGTATTTCATCAGAAAGGGCTCTACCCCCTCTCCTAGTTCATGGTGTGAAGTGTTCTTAGCCTCTCAGGAAAGTGGGGAGAATTGGAAAGACTCTACATGAGAATGCTAGGCTTTGTAAAACACTTTAGTTTTTTAAAAATAAGACTCATTTTGTATTGGACTTATAACAATCCTATGAAATACAAAGAAAGCCAAGAATCAGTGACATGAAATGATCACCAGTAAGAACTACAACAGTCACCGCTTATCTCGTAGCACAGGGCATTGTCCATGATCCTTAAGAAGAGTTACTAGAAATGCCTCGCCCATCCTGCCCCTAAACACCAACACAGCAATCATGTACCTTGAACGGTACATGATTGCTGTGTTGGAGTTTAGCGGGAGCATCTCACTTACCAGGGACTGGACTTTTACCTTGATTCCTTTGTAGTGACGGAGACATCCCTGGTGATGAAAAATTCCCTGGGATTGCAACCTCCAAGCCAGACATTTTGTGTGACACAAACTCAAGAACTCCCCAAGTCCTGCAGTAGCAGAAACAGTCACATATTTGAGAGTAACCCAGCATCTGAACTTGGGGACATTTCAGTGACAGCTCCAGTCCAGAGTGCCAGGCGTCTCCTGGCCCTGCCTCCAGCTCCAAGCCAGGGACAAATAGAGAGTAAGCACGTGGATGATATTAAAACCAAGCTTTCAAAGATTCTGGATGCCTAACACATCCCAAAAGAAAACCAAGATCCTCCACTACTCCCTTTAGGAATCCCTGATATTCACCAGCCGCTGGCCTGCACCGATCCCCTCAGCCAAGAGGAGCAGCCTGGTTCTGAAAATGCTGATCTGGGAAAGAACAGCCTGAGTCGTGAGGACCTAGGGACACTCGAAAATGGGATCGAATCCAGCAGTGGTCTTGCAGACATTACTACACTGGCGGAGGATATTCACCTTCCCCAGCTCTTTAGTTCTTTGAAAGATCTTGATCAATCCCAAGGTCCCAACGGGATCAAAGCCAAAGATGCCAGAGCCTTTAAGGTGAATCAGGTGCAGGAAAAGCCAAGTGTCATAAAGGTTCCCTCTGATCAACCCAGGAAGAACAAACAGAAAGCCTCTGAGCCTATCAGTGGCGCTCCCAAGGCCAAAATCCAGCCAAAGAATCCAGAGTGCCTGTTAGGGGGAGAAGTGGTTATATGCCACGCTGCAGTCAGTGACAGGGCTCCTGTGAACACGGCCAAGCACTCTCAAGGCAAACCTCAGAAAGCTGCATCCAGAAAGATCAGCAAAACTAAGAGCCACGGGCAGGAAAAGACCAAAAGGACCAGAGGAAGAAACAAGGCTGAAGAGAACAAGCAGTCAGGGAACAAAGTCAAGGCAGAAGAGAAGCCAACAATTCCCGAGACGAAGCGAAAAAAACACCAAACTGAGCTTTAAAAAGCCTCGAACCTCCCTAGGCATGCGCATGCTGGAGTCTGTGAAGGTTCTTCATGCGCTGGGGAAGAAGGATGATAAGAAAACTGGGCTCTCTTCCTGTCGGCTCTTGGGAAATTCAAGCAACCCCAAAGACCCCCAGCCATCCAGCCATGGCGGCATACCCCACATGAGGGTAAGAGTGCTGAGAAAACTCAAGTCGAAGCCCAGAAACCAGTCAGCAGTGCTGAAACAGAGTGTCTATCCTCATCCCAGTATGAGCGGCCTCCTCCTGGGAAGGTCAAGTTGATACCTCTGCCTTTTTCTGCCTGGGACAAGCCTCAAGCTCGACCCGCTCCTCGGAGGCCACAGTCTCTGGCCTCACATCGGCCTGCTGGGGCTTACCGTGCCCAGCCTGGTTCTACTGACTCAGCTCAACCTGCTGCAGTCAATTCATCCCAGCCAGTTCCTGCCTCTCTGCCAGGTCCCGCCAAACCAGCTCAGCCAACTGTGACCAACCCAACCCAACCGGCTTGGACCAACCATACCCAGCCTCGTGTCCCCTCAGTCTGCTGCTCTTAGGCCTGCACCCTACAAAACTTCATCTGGCGCTTCTCTCCAGCGGGAAGCCTGTTCCCCCTGCTGTGACTAAGCGCCAGTCCCCATCCAAGCTCCAAACCCAACTTCTATGCCAAGACTTCAGCAAGCAACGAGTTCCATGGAGGGAACCCAACGTGCCTGAGCCAGTCATGTCAAAGCCCATCGAACAAGAGCAGAGGCCAGAGCGAGAGGCCATGAAGAGGCGGGCTCAACAACGTGAGAATGCTGCCAGATACACCTCTTCGGGGAAGCTGCAATTTTTCACTGAGAGGGAAAAAGAAATGGAAATTGCTGTCTACTACGGATACGTCAAGTGAGAGCTGCTAGGATTCTTGGTGCCACCTTGGCTACCAGCTGTTCTTCCATACATAGGTAAGATAGGTATAGAACTGAATAAGTAAATGGAATACAATTAATAGATGAGTAATAAACCTTAAGAATTTTGAGATGCTGCTAACTGGGGCGTGAGAAAGGAAGGACTGAAAGTTGGATGGGAGAATGAAGGAAAGGGGTAAAAACTGAGCAAAGAGGAAGGAACTTGGCCCAGGGCTAGGAAGGCCAAAAGAGACGTATGGATTTAGGAAAGGAAGCAGGAGTGAGGATGAAATGGCAGAAGTAAAAAGCAGGGTCAGAGGTCTGGGTTGAAAGAACACAATTGGAGTAGAGTTGAAGGTGACAGAAGATGAGTCTAGGTTTACTAGGAGAAATAGAAAAAGTCTCTCGGGGACGCTGGCCTTAAGTCTCACAACCACCAGATAGGTATTTCAGAAAACAAGAGGTTCAGGACACATCTCTGAAAGGTCTGAGTTGCCTTATTCAGGTGTGACTGTAGTGGGGGAATAGGGAAATCTACCAGAGAAGTGGCTAGGGCTCAGAGTTATCCTAGGGGCAGCTGACGACAGGGGCAGAGCCAAGGGAACTGCTGGATCAGGAGGCCCACGAACAAAGCAGGGGCATAGCCGCCTGTCACTTCCCTGCCAGGAAGGAAGCCAGGTATATTACTATAACCAAGGCACACTGGGGTCTTTACTGTATGGAGAACTTGGCTCCTGCCCGCAATCCTACGGCTCGGCGTCACACACAGGAAGTAGGGCCTCTGGGCAACCAGAAATGGGAATGGGACTGAAGGAGATTCAGCCCACAAATATCCGACCACCAGCTTCCACCTCTGCAATCTGCCACCCTGTGTCTGCTCAACGCATCACAGAAACAAGTTTTCAAGGTGAGTATACAGACGGCAGAGAAAAGTTGAACAATGAGGTCAGCATTCAAAAATGGGGTCAAATCGACAGCTGGGAAGGGGTGTAGAGACAGGTAGAATTTAGATCCTGAGCCTTTAATAACCACTACCTTCTCTCAGTGCTCTCTGTTTTTAGACTCTATATGAGAACACCTAGGGCTTCCCTGGTGGCGCCTGCCAATGCAGGGGACACGGGTTCGAGCCCTGGTCTGCGAAGATCCCACATGCCGTGCAGCAACTAAGCGCATGTGCCACAACGACGGAGCCTGCATTCTAGAGCCCGTGAGCCTCAACTACCGAAGCCCACGTGCCTACAGCCCATGCTCCGCAACAAGAGAAGCCACCGCGATGAGATGCCCGCACACCGCAACCGAGAGTAGCCCCCGCTAGCCGCCAACTAGAGAAAGCCCGTGCACAGCAATGAGAGACCCAGTGCAGCCAAAAAAATAAATACGTAGAATAAATAAGTTCAAACAGTAAATAAATACATAAACATAAATTACAAAAAAAAAGAACACCTAATGCAGGTGGGAAGGTGGGAGGGCCACTGTAGAGGTCATCTATGCTACATGTACAAGAACCCCGAGAGCACACCAATCGGTACCACACTTTTCACTGCTGTAGCCGATCATTCCCCCTGTACTGCCACACTGTAGCACTCCCTTCCCTCATCTACTGCTATAGTCTCTTTGGAAGGTGTTTCCGAACTCTTGTTATCAGAGTGCCAGTTGAACTGTCCTCACTTCCTTCATTTATACCAGGATTGAAGACCTTGTGGTCCGAGATCCTGTCCAGAGAGCAAGCAGGCTAAGGCTCTGTCTTTGTTGATGTATTTCATCAGAAAGGGCTCTACCCCCTCTCCTAGTTCATGGTGTGAAGTGTTCTTGGCCTCTCGGGAAAGTGGGGAGAATGGAAAGGACCCTATATGAGAATGCTAGGCTCTGTAAAACATTTCAGGTTTTTAAAAATAAGACTCATTTTGTATTGGACTGACAACAGTCCTATGAAATACAAAGAAGGCCGAGAATCAGTGACAGGAAAGGATCACCAGTAAGAACTACAGCAGTCACCGCTTACCTCGTAGCATAGGGCACTGTCCGTGATCCTTAAGAAGAGTTAGTAGAAATGCCTTGCCCATCTTGCCCCTGAACCCCTTGAAAGGTACACGACTGCTGTGTTGGTGTTTAGGGGGAGCATCTCACTTACCAGGGACTGACTTCTCCCTTGATTCCTCTGTAGTGATGGAGACTTCCCCGCTGATGAAAAATTCCCTGGGATTGCAACCTCCAAGCCAGACAGCTTTCCTATGGAATGACAGAGAACTTGTCAAGGTGAAACACCAGTCTGCGGGAGAAAGGGAGGAAGAGAATGATGGAAATCGTTTCTGGGAAACTATTTTTACATTATGTGTTGTTTGTTCCCGGTAAATAAACTGAAATCTTCTTAACAGTACAACAAAATCTAAACCACTAAAGCCAACAATACAGGAGTATAACGTTCGACAAAAATTTCTTTGGCTGCGCAGCATGTGGGATCTTAGCTCCCCAACCAGGGATTGAACCCACGCCTGCTGCGTTGGAAGCGCAGAGTCTTCACCACGGGACCACCGGGGAAGTCCCAGGACTATCACTTTTAAAGGAGAAGGTACAAACCCCTCGGTTCTATGAACTGGAGATTTTTAGTAAGAAGTCAATATATTTGTTGTTAGGCACATTTTATGTTAGGCTGTCTCCCTGCACAGGATGCAGGCGCCTTGAGAATGGAAGTCATATCCCTCTATAGTACGTCCCTCTTCTTTCTGCTTTGCAGTTTGCTGCTCCACTTGTTCAACCCCACCTAGTAATAACCTATACTTCCCTTGTTCCTGTTTTCCCATCTGGAAAACAGACAAAAGGCAACCAAACAACGCAAAGGTCTCAACAAATAAGGGATATCCAAAACCAGAGATGGCCAGAACTTCTGTACCCCTGATGAAATAGTCCTCATACAAAACCTGATAATCAAATTCCTTAATGCTAGGAATCACAGTGAAAAATAGTATCTGAACTGACTTCTGTCAGATGAGTGAGAACTAAGGTTAATTCAGTGTATCTGAAGCATAGAAAGTGAGGGCAAAAGTGGCACAAGATGGGGCTAGAGAAGCAGAGAGGATTCTAGACCACGCAGAGTCTTAAAGGCCAACAGTGTGTTTTCTATTCTCAAAACAATGTTTGTGAGCGATGTTTATGAGCAACGTTCCAACTTGCTTTGAAGGTTTCTTGTGTGAAGAGTGGATTGGAAGGAAACAAGATATATGGACACTAGTTAGGACCTAATCGCAACAGACAGGCAAGTTCAGTATTAGGAAGTTGAGGAAGAGCTGGCTGACAGATTCCAAAGAAATTCAGGAGATGAACTGAAGCGGGCTTAATGGGGTAGGAGATGGAGGAAAGGAAGGTCTTAGGGAATTCAAGGGTTTACTGCACACATGAGCAAAGTCTCAAAATTAATCATTTGAACGTACAGAGGCGGATCTCCCAAATGACACCGGTTAGGAAGCAACGGTACGCCCTTTAGAATTCCTAGAGACAACACAAATCAACTGTTTCGATGGAAAATTCGGCGGGACTCTTGATTTCCATGGGAATACAGAGAAAAGAGACACTGATCTGGCTTGCAGGTATATTTAGGAAGCTGTTAGCCGGACATCACCTACTAGTATCATGTAAGTAGGCCGTCCGAAGTAGGAAGCTTAGGGGAAAAACCTGGAGGAAAACTTAAAAGCTTAAGCCACACCTCTACACTACACCACCTTTCACAATTTCTTCTCAGATAAGCATCATCCCCATCAGTGAAGAAACTCGTACCTCATAATAGGAAAAACAGGCCTAAAGATTCAATGTGTGTCTTGGGAGGTCCCATCTATGCGATATCTTCCTGGGACCAGAAAAGGCCCCAGGAAGATCCATCTCTGCACCCCTGAAAGCTTACCACCAAGGAAAATGACTAGGTCCATAGATTTCCTCCCTCAAACCAGCTTACCTCACACATAGATCATTAGCAACTCCGCCCTTACTCACATTATCACAGTCACAAGAGTGGTTAGGGAGAAAAGCACTAACCAGGGGAACTAAAACAGAGGCAATCCAGGCCAAGCTGGGCTGGTGGCAGATATCTTGCTCCTTACGCTCGGGTGCATAATGCGACTCACCACAGTGCCTTTTTCACAGACCCTTTTGAACGTTTCTCCACAGAATCCAACAGCTCAAGTTAGTTCATGACGCTTCAAGGTCAACAATCGTCAAGAGAAAAACATGCAATATGTCTTACAATGTTGGATTCCTTACAAACAGGACAAGGAGATAACCATGTAGACAAAACCAGAGCATTTGAAAACATCTGTATTCTACAAACACACCAGTGAATGCTATAAATAAGGTACTATGACATAAAACAAAATGAAAACTAGATGTGAGACTGTTCTCTTCAGTGTACAGACTTCATGGCAGTTGCTGCACACTATCTAGCTACTTAGATCTTTAACTCTCTGTTCTGTTAATACCAAATGAGGCCCAAGTGTGTCAACCTGTTTCCCACAGAAACCAAAAAGTCTACATGCATCTCTTTTCTCCTGTGCCCTTTCACCTTACCTGCTCCCAATTCTCCACCAACGTCCTCCTCTTTCTCTAATTATTCTCCTCTTCATTTTGCTTGGCCTTGCCCCCAAGCATGCAAGACAGAGAGTCCTAGAGGTCCAAGATTCTAGAGTGGCTGTTTGCAAGGCGGAGGAGATTACAGTAACTGCCACACTGTATATACTTCTGTGCAAAGAAAAAGGGACAGTGTTCAGAATGTCTCTCACATATAACAAGAGCTGGAGATGGCAGGATACCTGTGTGGCCCAAGGAACTAGAGCTAGCAAATTATGGGCCAAACAATTGCAACCAAAGGCTGGAAGAGGAAAGGTCTGCAACCAGCTCTGTCTCCTAGCTCTCTGGTATTTGCTGCCAACGGGCAGAGTCTATTTCGTGAAGCATCAAGCACTGAAAAGAAGACTCCTGCTGCTGGAAGGTGACAGGAAGTAACGTCCAATGCAAGATCAAGGCTTGTCCTCGAAGCAATGCCCATAATGGAAGAAAAAAAAAAAAGAGAAAGCGGAAGAGAAATGTTAAGTCGCAAGTCCAACCTGGCCCCCAGCCTAGCCCAGCCCAAGGAAGGTAGGAGTCAAGGAGAAGAAACTAAAAGAGAAGAGCCTTGGACCACAACATTCTCCACAAGGTACACTCAACAAACTTCACCCTACTCTTGAACCAAGTTACAAAGAGAGCTTCTTAATCCCTACTTTGGCTCCTTAAAAGCTGCTATCAGTTCACTCATTAGACACATATGATTTCAGAACAACTGTAATAGTTCAAACTAGATGGCTCTTTCCTTCCTAAGGATTATTAATTAAAGAAGATCTATATAGCTCTAAGTATATGATACATAAAATAGAATACTCTGTAGAATATAAGTAACTCTTAGTTCAGTGTATTAATGAACGTCTGTAAGAAATGTTGCAATGATTTCCCTAATGGAAGAGCCTGGGGGAGGTAAATCTGTCTTCTAGGATTTCCTCCCCAGAGCTCAGAAACTCAGGTGTTGTTTTAGCTCTCCTACACTCTCTTCACCCAAGCCCGCCTTCCTGTTGGGGATCGGACCTCCCTATTGGCTCTCTCATACCTTTCAACTGCCTGCTTTGTGACATCACTCTCCTACCAAACCTACTACCACTTGGTAGAGTCTTGGGGTTTCCGTGGAGCTGTTTGGACCAGTAACCAGTGACCTCTGTACTGGACACGTGCGCCGTTCAGCTGCAGCCACTCAGACATCCTCTAGTGTTGTCTCCTCATCCCTTGTACCTGCAGTGGATGCTTCCTCTTCTCTGACCATGTCAGGTAAGAAAAGAAACTTTGGAAAGTTTTGCGTTCGATTTCTTTTGCCCCTAAATTGAGTAGGAGATTCAAAATAGCATGGAATAATGAGGGAAAGTATTGAACTACACGTCTGGAGACCTAATTTCACTTTTGACTTTGACGTTTACTATCTGTGTGACTTTGGACAAATCACTGGCTGTCTCACAAAGCCTGTTGCTTTCCTTAACTGTTACGTTAGGATACCACGTTGGGTTGATCACTCTGATCCCCTTCTTTTCCAGTATTGAGCCTTAAAGGGTACCCATGTAGAAAACGAAATCAGACACTTCTCAAGAGTGTTTCAACAGAAACATAGAAAAGCCAGGGGACATAGAAAACTAGCAATATATACCAAGATGTTTCATCTCTAATGGTCTCCCTCCACTAGGATTTCGACTAGTTGAAAAGAGAGAATAGGGAGAGAGGATGGAGAGTACTGGGCTCTACAGGGAGGCACAGAGTCGAGCGTAAGGAAGTTTAGGATGGTTTTCATTAGCACAGGCCAACAGGCACCAAGAGATGGGAGAAAATGTAAGAATGAAGAGGGAAAGCATAGAGGAGCTCTCAAGAAAAACGGAGTTTGCAATGGAATGCTGATGGGAACCAAAGATTTTCAATTAAAGCAGAAACAGCACAGAGGGAAACCTGCTCAGAGCAGGGCAAAACCAAGTTGATGGTAGCAAACCCTTACATTAACAGACTAAGAAGGAAAGTAAGGCCAGAACAGGGGATCACCAGGAAAGGCAGCTTATCAGAAAAGTCATACTCCGTTTTCTTTCTTTTATTGCCTCTCTGAATACAGTTGGCCACTTGACAGTTTTGAATATAAACATTTTAGAAATACGTTTTAGAAATGATGCCTCCTATAAACAAGCAACCACAGTGGTTATCTAGGGGGCTGCTTTTCAGTGTTTTATTCTTTCTAATTTTTAAACTAGGTAGACATTTCACCAATTCAACATTTTAAGTGATATCTTCTAAATTGAATCAGAAGGACTATTTTCCTTGGTGTGATATGTAGGTTCTAAGGCAAGGCTGCTTTTCATTTTTACAGTTATTTCCTTCCTAACACAGAGAGCACATTGATCAACAGCCATCGTTCGCTTGTAGATCTTAGCTACCGAAGAAGAAGAAGAAGAAGAAGAAAAAGTCAAGCCCCACATCTCTAATTCCCCCCACTTAGGGAATTCCCTGGCGGTCCAGTGCTTAGGACTCGGTGCTTTCACGGCCAGGGCCACGCGGCGCGGCCAAAGAAACAAAACAAACAAACATCCACATTTATCGAAAACCATATTGTGGAGTCCTGTGGATTTTCTTACATTTGAAAATCTTTTTTAATTGGATTCTAGGCATGATGGTTTTTTGAGGTTTTGGGATGCCATCTTCTTGGATGCTGAAGATGATTCTAATCTAAGTTCTAGGATAAATCCAAAAACCTTCCTGATACATTTTAAGCTTCCTTTCTGCTTATTATATAAGCTATATTCATTGAAATATATATTTCTCCTAGGCTTAATACCTCTTACTTGCTGGGTAAAAATATGAAGGAGCACAATAATGAAACTCTTTTACACTTATTATTTTGCTGTCTGCTTCGTACCGGTTTTCATTGAAATACTTGTCTATATGTGTTGTGGCTACCTATACATGCACATTTATTGCATTCTGTTGCTTGTTATGCATTTTTTACTGACATACCTTCTCTGTCTGTATGCATTGGCTAGGAATTCATTCACCTCTATCACCTCCATCGTGTCTTCTGGTTAATAGTATTCACTAAAATAGAGTGGGCAAAATTCACTTTCATAATATTGCATGGATAGTACAGAATGCCATTTGTTAGTAAATTCATTAGGCTTCGATACTTGCCACATACCCCAGTTTTCATTAATATCTATGGATTTCTTTTTCGTTAACGTAATATGCTTGTCATGATTTTTCTTTGTCTTTCTAGAACTTATTGTATCTTCCTCCATATAAATCATACGCAATAGATCAGCTTATTCATCTATTAATTATTACTGCTATTATTATTGGTGGTGGTGTTATAACCACTTTACAGGTGAGGAATCTGAAGTAATCAGATAACTCTTCCCTTTCCAAAAGCACTTAAGAAATCCACTTTCGGGTAATCATTTTGAGGTAGGATGAGAAACCAGGCTTGAAGAGGGCAAAAATGACTCTTTCAATTCACCAGTTGGACTGAGCTGTACGTCACCTCTAGGTAATAGCGTGGGAACTGCACAAGCAAAGGGAGACACTGAAGACGACAATGGTAACAGCCGTACTGTTTTCTAATGGACAAAAAAAATGCCTATATTATAAGTTCTATTTCTCCTGCTTTCTGGCAGTATCATGCTCAGAGTGGAGTCCTGGCAAGGAAGTCAGGATACTTAGGTTCTGAAACCTGGTAATGATACTAACATAATGAGAGAACTTGAACAAGTCAACCCGACCTCTCTGAGCCTCAGTTTCCTTACTCACGAAATGAGACTGAGAACATCGAAGTTCTCTAAGGGCCTCCTAGTTCTAAAATGCTTCCAGTCTAGGAAATAGCATAGAAGTCAATACGAGTGCAGGCTGAAGGGAAAGACAGGGCAGGGAGAAGGTTGCTTCCAGCCTAGAGAACAATCTCTGAACCACACCACTTGGCTCTTCTGCCCGTCTGTGCCCAAGATGGGAGCACAGGCAGTTAATAGAGAAGAGTGGAAAACTGCTCAGTCCTTACAGCCATCATTAACTGTCTGATTTTGGGTTTCTCAGGAAGTAGTGATAGTAGAGGTGTCCTGATAGCAAGAACCTTCAGATGATGCCGTTCCTCAAACGTAGTGAGAATTTCTCAACCTCCCTGAGTTTTTCATGACCCTCTTGTTCTTACAGAAAATTTCCAACATCCATCTCTACTTGGAACTCTAAATTCTCTGCAGCATTCTCCTCCTGTGGTGAGCAATGCAACTTCCCTAACACGAAGTGTCTGCAACTTCTCCAGAGTCTCTGCCCCTGCCGTCAGTTCGGCATCGGCTACTGGTACCCCTTTCCAGACACTCATGGGTAGTGCCTACCTTTACCAACATTCTAGCACGACTATGTTATCTGGAGTTACTGACCACAGCCAGATCTCCACTTCAGCTGCTTCCTATCCAGGTGTTCTTGAGTGGGACATCACAGCAAGCACTGAAAAGAATTCTTCTTCACTCGGAGACTTTACTCTGGCACTCACTGACCGCCACACAGCTGCCTCCTCCATGTTTCTGGCAGCCCAGTATGATAAAACTTCAGACGCCAAGAACATGGTCCCTCTACATCCATCGCTTTCTGCCAGCCTTGCTCAGGGAACACCATCTCAGATTCCAAATCAGGGGCAGAGCCGCCTGTCACTTCCCTGCCAGGACGGAAGCCAGGTATATTACTATAACCAAGGCACACTGGGGTCTTTACTGTATGGAGAACTTGGCTCCTGCCCGCAATCCTACGGCTCGGCGTCATACACAGGAAGTCGGGCCTCTGGGCAACCAGAAATGGGAATGGGACTGAAGGAGATTCAGCCCACAAATATCCGACCACCAGCTTCCACCTCTGCAGTCTGCCACCCTGTGTCTGCTCAACGCATCACAGAAACAAGTTTTCAAGGTGAGTATAACAAACGCCAGAGAAAGTTGAAGAATGAGGTCGGCATTCAAAAATGGGGTCAAATCGACAGCTGGGAAGGGGTGTAGAGGCAGGTAGAATTTAGATCCTGAGCCTTTAATAACCACTACCTTCGCTCAGTGCCCTCTGTTTTTAGACTCTATATGAGAACACCTAGGGCTTCCCTGGTGGCGCCGTGGTTAAGAATCCGCCTGCCAATGCAATGCGGGGGACACGGGTTCGAGCCCTGGTCTGCGAAGATCCCACATGCCGTGCAGCAACTAAGCGCATGTGCCACAACGACGGAGCCTGCATTCTAGAGCCCGTGAGCCTCAACTACCGAAGCCCACGTGCCTACAGCCCATGCTCCGCAACAAGAGAAGCCACCGCGATGAGAAGCCCGCACACCGCAACCGAGAGTAGCCCCCGCTAGCCGCCAACTAGAGAAAGCCCGTGCACAGCAATGAGAGACCCAGTGCAGCCAAAAAAATAAATACGTAGAATAAATAAGTTCAAACAGTAAATAAATACATAAACATAAATTACAAAAAAAAGAACACCTAATGCAGGTGGGAAGGTGGGAGGGCCACTGTAGAGGTCATCTATGCTACATGTACAAGAACGCCGAGAGCACACCAATCGGTACCACACTTTTCACTGCTGTAGCCGATCGTTCCCCCTGTACTGCCACACTGTAGCACTCCCTTCCCTCATCTACTGCTATAGTCTCTTCGGAAGGTGTTTCAGAACTCTTGTTATGTGAGTGCCAGTTGAACTGTCCTCACTTCCTTCATTTATACCAGGATTGAAGACCTTGTGGTCCGAGATCCTGTCCAGAGAGCAAGCAGGCTAAGACTCTGTCTTTGTTGATGTATTTCATCAGCAAGGGCTCTACCCCCTCTCCTAGTTCATGGTGTGACGTGTTCTTGGCCTCTCGGGAAAGTGGGGAGAATGGAAAGGACCCTATATGAGAATGCTAGGCTTTGTAAAACATTTCAGGTTTTTAAAAATAAGACTCATTTTGTATTGGACTTATAACAGTCCTATGAAATACAAAGCGAGCCGAGAATCAGCGACAGGAAAGGCTCACCAGTAAGAATTACAACAGTCACCGCTTACCTCGTAGCATAGGGCACTGTCCGTGATCCTTAAGAAGAGTTAGTAGAAATGCCTTGCCCATCTTGCCCCTGAACCCCTTGAAAGGTACACGACTGCTGTGTTGGTGTTTAGGGGGAGCATCTCACTTACCAGGGACTGACTTCTCCCTTGATCCCTTTGTAGGGATGGAGACCTCCCCCCTGGTGATGAAAAATTCCCTGGGATTGCAACCTCCAAGCCAGACGTTTTGTGTGACACAAAGTCAAGAACTCCCCAAGTCCTGCAGTAGCAGAAACAGCCACATACTTGAGAGTAACCCACCATCTGAACTTGGGGACATTTCAGTGACAGCTCCAGTCCAGAGTGCCAGGCGTCTCCTGGCCCTGCCTCCAGCTCCAAGCCAGGGACAAATAGAGAGTAAGCACGTGGATGATATCAAAACCAAGCTTTCAAAGCCTCTGGATGCCTACCAGATCCCAACAGAGAACCAAGATCCTCCACTACTCCCTTTAGGAATCCCTGATATTCACCAGCCGCTGGCCTGCACCGATCCCCTCAGCCAAGAGGAGCAGCCTGGTTCTGAAAATGCTGATCTGGGAGAGAACAGCCGGAGTCGTCAGGACCTAGGGACACTTGAAAATGGGATTGAACCTAGCAGTGGTCTTGCAGACATTACTACACTGGCGGAGGATATTCACCTTCCCCAGCTCTTTAATCCTTTGAAAGATCTTGATCAATCCCAAGGTCCCAACGTGATCAAAGCTAAAGACACCAGAGCCATTAAGGTGAATCAGGTGCAGGAAAAGCCAAGTGTCATAAAGGTTCCCTCTGATCAACCCAGGAAGAACAAACAGAAAGCCTCTGAGCCTATCAGTGGCGCTCCCAAGGCCAAAATCCAGCCAAAGAATCCAGAGTGCCCGTTAGGGGGAGAAGTGGTTACATGCCACGCTGCAGTCAGTGACAGGGCTCCTGTGAACACGGCCAAGCACTCTCAAGGCAAACCTCAGAAAGCTGCATCCAGAAAGATCAGCAAAACTAAGAGCCACGGGCAGGAAAAGACCAAAAGGACCAGAGGGAGAAACAAGGCTGAGGAGAACAAGCAGTCAGGGAACAAAGTCAAGGCAGAAGAGAAGCCAGCAATCCCCCACACGAAGCGAAAGGAACACTAAACTGAGCTTCTCCAACAGAGCTTTCAAAAGCCTCGAACCTCCCTTGGCGTGCGCATGCTGGAGTCTGTGAAGGTTCTTCATGCGCTGGGGAAGAAGAATGAGACGAAAACTGGGCTCTCTTCCTGTCGGCTCTTGGGAAAGTCAAGCAACCCCAAAGACCCCCAGCCACCCCCAGCTATCCAGCCATGGCGGCATACCCCACGTGAGGGGAAGGGTCCTGAGAAAACGCAAGTCCAAGCCCAGAAACCAGACAGCAGTGCTGAAACAGAGTGTCCGTCTCCAGCCCAGTATGAGCGGCCTCCTCCTGGGAAGGTCAAGTTGATACCTCTGCCTTTTTCTGCCTGGGACAAGCCTCAAGCTCGACCCGCTCCTCGGAGGCCACAGTCTCTGGCCTCACATCGGCCTGCTGGGGCTTACCGTGCCCAGCCTGGTTCTACTGACTCAGCTCAACCTGCTGCAGCCAATTCATCCCAGCCAGCTCCTGCCTCTTTGCCAGGCCCCGCCAAACCAGCTCAGCCAACTGTGACCAACCCAACCCAACCGGCTTGGCCCAACCATACCCAGCCTCGTGTCCCTCAGTCTGCTGCTCCTAGGCCTGCACCCTCCAAAACTTCATCTGGCGCTCCTCTCCAGCGGGAGCCTGTTCCCCCTGCTGTGAATAAGCGCCAGTCCCCACCCAAGCTCCAAACCCACTTTCTACTCCAAGACTTCAGCAAGCAACGAGTTCCATGGAGGGAACCCAACGTGCCTGAGCCAGTCATGTCAAAGCCCATCGAACAAGAGCAGAGGCCAGAGCGAGAGGCCATGAAGAGGCGGGCTCAACAACAACGGGAGAATGCTGCCAGATACACCTCTTCGGGCAAGCTGCAATTTTTCACCGAGAGGGAAAACGAAATGGAAATTGCCGACTACTACGGATACGTCAAGTGAGAGCTGCTAGGATTCTTGGTGCCACCTTGGCTACCAGCTGTTCTTCCATACACAGGTAAGACAGGTATAGAACTGAATAAGTAAATGGAATACAATTAATAGACGAGTAACAAACCTTTCGAATTTTCAGATGCTGCTAACTGGGGCGTGAGAAAGGAAGGACTGAAAGTTGGATGGGAGAATGAAGGAAAGGGGTAAAAACTGAGCAAAGAGGAAGGAACTTGGCCCAGGGCTAGGAAGGCCAAAAGAGACGTATGGATTTAGGAAAGGAAGCAGGAGCGAGGATGAAATGGCAGAAGTAAAAAGCAGGGTCAGAGGTCTGGGTTGAAAGAACACAATTGGAGTAGAGTTGAAGGTGACAGAAGATGAGTCTAGGTTTACTAGGAGAAATAGAAAAAGTCTCTCGGGGACGCTGGCCTTAAGTCTCACAACCACCAGATAGGTATTTCAGAAAACAAGAGGTTCAGGACACATCTCTGAAAGGTCTGAGTTGCCTTATTCAGGTGTGACTGTAGTGGGGGAATAGGGAAATCTACCAGAGAAGTGGCTAGGGCTCAGAGTTATCCTAGGGGCAGCTGACGACAGGGGCAGAGCCAAGGGAACTGCTGGATCAGGAGGCCCACGAACAAAGCAGGGGCATAGCCGCCTGTCACTTCCCTGCCAGGAAGGAAGCCAGGTATATTACTATAACCAAGGCACACTGGGGTCTTTACTGTATGGAGAACTTGGCTCCTGCCCGCAATCCTACGGCTCGGCGTCACACACAGGAAGTAGGGCCTCTGGGCAACCAGAAATGGGAATGGGACTGAAGGAGATTCAGCCCACAAATATCCGACCACCAGCTTCCACCTCTGCAATCTGCCACCCTGTGTCTGCTCAACGCATCACAGAAACAAGTTTTCAAGGTGAGTATACAGACGGCAGAGAAAAGTTGAACAATGAGGTCAGCATTCAAAAATGGGGTCAAATCGACAGCTGGGAAGGGGTGTAGAGACAGGTAGAATTTAGATCCTGAGCCTTTAATAACCACTACCTTCTCTCAGTGCTCTCTGTTTTTAGACTCTATATGAGAACACCTAGGGCTTCCCTGGTGGCGCCTGCCAATGCAGGGGACACGGGTTCGAGCCCTGGTCTGCGAAGATCCCACATGCCGTGCAGCAACTAAGCGCATGTGCCACAACGACGGAGCCTGCATTCTAGAGCCCGTGAGCCTCAACTACCGAAGCCCACGTGCCTACAGCCCATGCTCCGCAACAAGAGAAGCCACCGCGATGAGATGCCCGCACACCGCAACCGAGAGTAGCCCCCGCTAGCCGCCAACTAGAGAAAGCCCGTGCACAGCAATGAGAGACCCAGTGCAGCCAAAAAAATAAATACGTAGAATAAATAAGTTCAAACAGTAAATAAATACATAAACATAAATTACAAAAAAAAAGAACACCTAATGCAGGTGGGAAGGTGGGAGGGCCACTGTAGAGGTCATCTATGCTACATGTACAAGAACCCCGAGAGCACACCAATCGGTACCACACTTTTCACTGCTGTAGCCGATCATTCCCCCTGTACTGCCACACTGTAGCACTCCCTTCCCTCATCTACTGCTATAGTCTCTTTGGAAGGTGTTTCCGAACTCTTGTTATCAGAGTGCCAGTTGAACTGTCCTCACTTCCTTCATTTATACCAGGATTGAAGACCTTGTGGTCCGAGATCCTGTCCAGAGAGCAAGCAGGCTAAGGCTCTGTCTTTGTTGATGTATTTCATCAGAAAGGGCTCTACCCCCTCTCCTAGTTCATGGTGTGAAGTGTTCTTGGCCTCTCGGGAAAGTGGGGAGAATGGAAAGGACCCTATATGAGAATGCTAGGCTCTGTAAAACATTTCAGGTTTTTAAAAATAAGACTCATTTTGTATTGGACTGACAACAGTCCTATGAAATACAAAGAAGGCCGAGAATCAGTGACAGGAAAGGATCACCAGTAAGAACTACAGCAGTCACCGCTTACCTCGTAGCATAGGGCACTGTCCGTGATCCTTAAGAAGAGTTAGTAGAAATGCCTTGCCCATCTTGCCCCTGAACCCCTTGAAAGGTACACGACTGCTGTGTTGGTGTTTAGGGGGAGCATCTCACTTACCAGGGACTGACTTCTCCCTTGATTCCTCTGTAGTGATGGAGACTTCCCCGCTGATGAAAAATTCCCTGGGATTGCAACCTCCAAGCCAGACAGCTTTCCTATGGAATGACAGAGAACTTGTCAAGGTGAAACACCAGTCTGCGGGAGAAAGGGAGGAAGAGAATGATGGAAATCGTTTCTGGGAAACTATTTTTACATTATGTGTTGTTTGTTCCCGGTAAATAAACTGAAATCTTCTTAACAGTACAACAAAATCTAAACCACTAAAGCCAACAATACAGGAGTATAACGTTCGACAAAAATTTCTTTGGCTGCGCAGCATGTGGGATCTTAGCTCCCCAACCAGGGATTGAACCCACGCCTGCTGCGTTGGAAGCGCAGAGTCTTCACCACGGGACCACCGGGGAAGTCCCAGGACTATCACTTTTAAAGGAGAAGGTACAAACCCCTCGGTTCTATGAACTGGAGATTTTTAGTAAGAAGTCAATATATTTGTTGTTAGGCACATTTTATGTTAGGCTGTCTCCCTGCACAGGATGCAGGCGCCTTGAGAATGGAAGTCATATCCCTCTATAGTACGTCCCTCTTCTTTCTGCTTTGCAGTTTGCTGCTCCACTTGTTCAACCCCACCTAGTAATAACCTATACTTCCCTTGTTCCTGTTTTCCCATCTGGAAAACAGACAAAAGGCAACCAAACAACGCAAAGGTCTCAACAAATAAGGGATATCCAAAACCAGAGATGGCCAGAACTTCTGTACCCCTGATGAAATAGTCCTCATACAAAACCTGATAATCAAATTCCTTAATGCTAGGAATCACAGTGAAAAATAGTATCTGAACTGACTTCTGTCAGATGAGTGAGAACTAAGGTTAATTCAGTGTATCTGAAGCATAGAAAGTGAGGGCAAAAGTGGCACAAGATGGGGCTAGAGAAGCAGAGAGGATTCTAGACCACGCAGAGTCTTAAAGGCCAACAGTGTGTTTTCTATTCTCAAAACAATGTTTGTGAGCGATGTTTATGAGCAACGTTCCAACTTGCTTTGAAGGTTTCTTGTGTGAAGAGTGGATTGGAAGGAAACAAGATATATGGACACTAGTTAGGACCTAATCGCAACAGACAGGCAAGTTCAGTATTAGGAAGTTGAGGAAGAGCTGGCTGACAGATTCCAAAGAAATTCAGGAGATGAACTGAAGCGGGCTTAATGGGGTAGGAGATGGAGGAAAGGAAGGTCTTAGGGAATTCAAGGGTTTACTGCACACATGAGCAAAGTCTCAAAATTAATCATTTGAACGTACAGAGGCGGATCTCCCAAATGACACCGGTTAGGAAGCAACGGTACGCCCTTTAGAATTCCTAGAGACAACACAAATCAACTGTTTCGATGGAAAATTCGGCGGGACTCTTGATTTCCATGGGAATACAGAGAAAAGAGACACTGATCTGGCTTGCAGGTATATTTAGGAAGCTGTTAGCCGGACATCACCTACTAGTATCATGTAAGTAGGCCGTCCGAAGTAGGAAGCTTAGGGGAAAAACCTGGAGGAAAACTTAAAAGCTTAAGCCACACCTCTACACTACACCACCTTTCACAATTTCTTCTCAGATAAGCATCATCCCCATCAGTGAAGAAACTCGTACCTCATAATAGGAAAAACAGGCCTAAAGATTCAATGTGTGTCTTGGGAGGTCCCATCTATGCGATATCTTCCTGGGACCAGAAAAGGCCCCAGGAAGATCCATCTCTGCACCCCTGAAAGCTTACCACCAAGGAAAATGACTAGGTCCATAGATTTCCTCCCTCAAACCAGCTTACCTCACACATAGATCATTAGCAACTCCGCCCTTACTCACATTATCACAGTCACAAGAGTGGTTAGGGAGAAAAGCACTAACCAGGGGAACTAAAACAGAGGCAATCCAGGCCAAGCTGGGCTGGTGGCAGATATCTTGCTCCTTACGCTCGGGTGCATAATGCGACTCACCACAGTGCCTTTGTCACAGACCCTTTTGAACGTTTCTCCACAGAATCCAACAGCTCAAGTTAGTTCATGACGCTTCAAGGTCAACAATCGTCAAGAGAAAAACATGCAATATGTCTTACAATGTTGGATTCCTTACAAACAGGACAAGGAGATAACCATGTAGACAAAACCAGAGCATTTGAAAACATCTGTATTCTACAAACACACCAGTGAATGCTATAAATAAGGTACTATGACATAAAACAAAATGAAAACTAGATGTGAGACTGTTCTCTTCAGTGTACAGACTTCATGGCAGTTGCTGCACACTATCTAGCTACTTAGATCTTTAACTCTCTGTTCTGTTAATACCAAATGAGGCCCAAGTGTGTCAACCTGTTTCCCACAGAAACCAAAAAGTCTACATGCATCTCTTTTCTCCTGTGCCCTTTCACCTTACCTGCTCCCAATTCTCCACCAACGTCCTCCTCTTTCTCTAATTATTCTCCTCTTCATTTTGCTTGGCCTTGCCCCCAAGCATGCAAGACAGAGAGTCCTAGAGGTCCAAGATTCTAGAGTGGCTGTTTGCAAGGCGGAGGAGATTACAGTAACTGCCACACTGTATATACTTCTGTGCAAAGAAAAAGGGACAGTGTTCAGAATGTCTCTCACATATAACAAGAGCTGGAGATGGCAGGATACCTGTGTGGCCCAAGGAACTAGAGCTAGCAAATTATGGGCCAAACAATTGCAACCAAAGGCTGGAAGAGGAAAGGTCTGCAACCAGCTCTGTCTCCTAGCTCTCTGGTATTTGCTGCCAACGGGCAGAGTCTATTTCGTGAAGCATCAAGCACTGAAAAGAAGACTCCTGCTGCTGGAAGGTGACAGGAAGTAACGTCCAATGCAAGATCAAGGCTTGTCCTCGAAGCAATGCCCATAATGGAAGAAAAAAAAAAAAGAGAAAGCGGAAGAGAAATGTTAAGTCGCAAGTCCAACCTGGCCCCCAGCCTAGCCCAGCCCAAGGAAGGTAGGAGTCAAGGAGAAGAAACTAAAAGAGAAGAGCCTTGGACCACAACATTCTCCACAAGGTACACTCAAGAAACTTCACCCTACTCTTGAACCAAGTTACAAAGAGAGCTTCTTAATCCCTACTTTGGCTCCTTAAAAGCTGCTATCAGTTCACTCATTAGACACATCTGATTTCAGAACAACTGTAATAGTTCAAACTAGATGGCTCTTTCCTTCCTAAGGATTATTAATTAAATAAGATCTATATAGCTCTAAGTATATGATACATAAAATAGAATACTCTGTAGAATATAAGTAACTCTTAGTTCAGTGTATTAATGAACGTCTGTAAGAAATGTTGCAATGATTTCCCTAATGGAAGAGCCTGGGGGAGGTAAATCTGTCTTCTAGGATTTCCTCCTCCCCAAAGCTCAGAAACTCAGGTGTTGTTTTAGCTCTCCTACACTCTCTTCACCCAAGCCCGCCTTCCTGTTGGGGATCGGACCTCCCTATTGGCTCTCTCATACCTTTCAACTGCCTGCTTTGTGACATCACTCTCCTCCCAAACCTACTACCACTTGGTAGAGCCTTGGGGTTTCCGTGGAGCTGTTTGGACCAGTAACCAGTGACCTCTGTACTGGACACGTGCGCCGTTCAGCTGCAGCCACTCAGACATCATCTAGTGTTGTCTCCTCATCCCTTGTACCTGCAGTGGATGCTTCCTCTTCTCTGACCATGTCAGGTAAGAAAAGAAACTTTGGAAAGTTTTGCGTTCGATTTCTTTTGCCCCTAAATTGAGTAGGAGATTCAAAATAGCATGGAATAATGAGGGAAAGTATTGAACTACAAGTCTGGAGACCTAATTTCACTTTTGACTTTGACGTTTACTATCTGTGTGACTTTGGACAAATCACTGGCTGTCTCACAAAGCCTGTTGCTTTCCTTAACTGTTACGTTAGGATACCACGTTGGGTTGATCACTCTGATCCCCTTCTTTTCCAGTATTGAGCCTTAAAGGGTACCCATGTAGAAAACGAAATCAGACACTTCTCAAGAGTGTTTCAACAGAAACATAGAAAAGTCAGGGGACATAGAAAACTAGCAATATATACCAAGATGTTTCATCTCTAATGGTCTCCCTCCACTAGGATTTCGACTAGTTGAAAAGAGAGAATAGGGAGAGAGGATGGAGAGTACTGGGCTCTACAGGGAGGCACAGAGTCGAGCGTAAGGAAGTTTAGGATGGTTTTCATTAGCACAGGCCAACAGGCACCAAGAGATGGGAGAAAATGTAAGAATGAAGAGGGAAAGCATAGAGGAGCTCTCAAGAAAAACGGAGTTTGCAATGGAATGCTGATGGGAACCAAAGATTTTCAATTAAAGCAGAAACAGCACAGAGGGAAACCTGCTCAGAGCAGGGCAAAACCAAGTTGATGGTAGCAAACCCTTACATTAACAGACTAAGAAGGAAAGTAAGGCCAGAACAGGGGATCACCAGGAAAGGCAGCTTATCAGAAAAGTCATACTCCGTTTTCTTTCTTTTATTGCCTCTCTGAATACAGTTGGCCACTTGACAGTTTTGAATATAAACATTTTAGAAATACGTTTTAGAAATGATGCCTCCTATAAACAAGCAACCACAGTGGTTATCTAGGGGGCTGCTTTTCAGTGTTTTATTCTTTCTAATTTTTAAACTAGGTAGACATTTCACCAATTCAACATTTTAAGTGATATCTTCTAAATTGAATCAGAAGGACTATTTTCCTTGGTGTGATATGTAGGTTCTAAGGCAAGGCTGCTTTTCATTTTTACAGTTATTTCCTTCCTAACACAGAGAGCACATTGATCAACAGCCATCGTTCGCTTGTAGATCTTAGCTACCGAAGAAGAAGAAGAAGAAGAAGAAAAAGTCAAGCCCCACATCTCTAATTCCCCCCACTTAGGGAATTCCCTGGCGGTCCAGTGCTTAGGACTCGGTGCTTTCACGGCCAGGGCCACGCGGCGCGGCCAAAGAAACAAAACAAACAAACATCCACATTTATCGAAAACCATATTGTGGAGTCCTGTGGATTTTCTTACATTTGAAAATCTTTTTTAATTGGATTCTAGGCATGATGGTTTTTTGAGGTTTTGGGATGCCATCTTCTTGGATGCTGAAGATGATTCTAATCTAAGTTCTAGGATAAATCCAAAAACCTTCCTGATACATTTTAAGCTTCCTTTCTGCTTATTATATAAGCTATATTCATTGAAATATATATTTCTCCTAGGCTTAATACCTCTTACTTGCTGGGTAAAAATATGAAGGAGCACAATAATGAAACTCTTTTACACTTATTATTTTGCTGTCTGCTTCGTACCGGTTTTCATTGAAATACTTGTCTATATGTGTTGTGGCTACCTATACATGCACATTTATTGCATTCTGTTGCTTGTTATGCATTTTTTACTGACATACCTTCTCTGTCTGTA
>NW_028122119.1:7500-53877 GCF_965194805.1 Balaenoptera borealis | reverse complement strand
CCATGAGGTCTTAGTCGCTGTTCTGCTTTGTTTTATTTTATTTATTTTATTTTTTATTGTTTTTCTAAGATTTATTGATTGATTGATTGATTGCTATATTGGGTCTTCTTTTATGTGCTAGGGCTCTCTTCAGTTGCGGTAAGTGGGGGCCACTTTTCATCGCGGTGCGTAGGACTCTCATTATCGCGGCCTCTCTTGTCATGGAGCACAGGCTCCAGAGGCGCATGGTCAGTAGTTGTGTCTCACGGGCCCAGTTGCTCCGCGGCATGTGGGATCCTCCCAGACCAGGGCTCGAACCCGTGTACCCTTCATGGGCAGGTAGATTCTCAACCACTGCGCCACCAGGGAAGCCCCTGTTCTGCTTTATTTTAAAGGAAGTACCCTTTTCAGGACCCGTAGGCCCCTCGGGTGCACATCATTTTCCCTCCAAGATCAGTGAGTACCTCCAGACCCCTGTGGGCCTGCTGAGCAACATCGAGGCCCAAAGGTCGGTCCCTCGGATGCCGTCTGTGTATGCCGAGTGATGGGCAACACACTGCTCGTTCCTTAAGGAGAGCTACATTTCCAGAGCACTGGAACAGCCTCAGGACCACATTTCTAGCCAGTGCGACGTGCCATGGAAGTGTTCGTCATGGCCCCCGTCTGAGCTGCCATGAGAAAACACTCTGCTTAGGAGTCTTCGAGGACCTCGTACCTGAAGTCACTCTGCTCGAGGAGAAAGTCAGCATCCTACCATGCTGTGTCGCTAACGGGACACTCAGCGTGAGCAGTTGTCTCGAGGTAAGGCCCTGAATTGCCATGCAGAAGCGGAGGCGTGCAGCAGTTTCCAGGAGGCCATAGCCGTTACTCTGCATTATTTTAACGTCAGTACGCTTTGCAGGACATCTAGGAGCCTCGCGTGGGCACCCTATTCCCTGCAAGAACACTGAGTACTCTCGGGCCCCCGTGGGCCTGCTAAGCCACATGCAGGCCCGTCGCCCTTCGGAGCCACTCTGTGTATGCCGAGTGTAGAGCAACAGACTGCACTCTTTCTTGGGACAGCTTGATTTCCTCAACACTCCCACAGGTCGACGAACACCTTTCTAGCAGGTCCAACATGCCGTGCAAGTCTGACTCATTGCCCTAGTCTGAGCTGCACTGAGAAAAACCCTCGGCTTCGCCTTCCATCTGGGACCCCCTGCCTGAAGTCACCCTACCTCCAGGAGAATGTCGGCTTGCGTTCCGACTGCAATGAAAGCCCAGTTCCTCGTGTAACACTGCAGGCTTTTGAAGAGCCACGGGCCCAGAGGGTTAGCTGGGGCGTTCCTTGGTTGAGGCAGTTCGCTAGATGCAGAATACCGTGCTTCGAGGAGTTGATTCAGGGAAGGAACCACTGGGTAACCTGTGTCTGTTTGGACTTGTTAGAAAGCACAGGGATGTATGCTGCATGTGCCCGTGGAAATGGGGGCCTGATGGAACTAGCCTTGCTTTCCCATTCTGAAAGCTCCATTCATGCTGCCTTGAAGCTACTTGAAATTGACTGCTGTTGACAGGCCACTAGCCACTGTAGGCATGGCTCTGGGAAGAAAATGAGCATTCTCCAGGTAAGCAGGGTGCTTCGATGCCCGGGGTGGAACTCATCCTGCCACGCTCTAGAGCTAAAGGGAAACTCATCGCGAGTACTGGCCTCGAGGTAAGTCCCTGAGTAGCCGCGCAGAAAGGGAGGCATGCAGCTCTTTCCATGAGGTCTTAGTCGCTGTTCTGCTTTGTTTTATTTTATTTTTTTTATTTTTTATTGTTTCTTTAAGATTGATTGATTGATTGATTGATTGCTATATTGGATTTCTTTTATGTGCTAGGGCTCTCTCCAGTTGCGGTAAGTGGGGGCCACTTTTCATCGCGGTGCGTAGGACTCTCATTATCGCGGCCTCTCTTGTTGCGGAGCACAGGCTCCAGAGGCGCATGGTCAGTAGTTGTGTCTCACGGGCCCAGTTGCTCCGCGGCATGTGGGATCCTCCCAGACCAGGGCTCGAACCCGTGTACCCTTCATGGGCAGGTAGATTCTCAACCACTGCGCCACCAGGGAAGCCCCTGTTCTGCTTTATTTTAAAGGAAGTACCCTTTTCAGGACCCGTAGGCCCCTCGGGTGCGCATCATTTTCCCTCCAAGATCAGTGAGTACCTCCAGACCCCTGTGGGCCTGCTGAGCAACATCGAGGCCCAAAGGTCGGTCCCTCGGATGCCGTCTGTGTATGCCGAGTGATGGGCAACACACTGCTCGTTCCTTAAGGAGAGCTACATTTCCAGAGCACTGGAACAGCCTCAGGACCACATTTCTAGCCAGTGCGACGTGCCATGGAAGTGTTCGTCATGGCCCCCGTCTGAGCTGCCATGAGAAAACACTCTGCTTAGTATCCTTCGAGGACCTCGTACCTGAAGTCACTCTGCTCGAGGAGAAAGTCAGCATCCTACCATGCTGTGTCGCTAACGGGACACTCAGCGTGAGCAGTTGTCTCGAGGTAAGGCCCTGAATTGCCATGCAGAAGCGGAGGCGTGCAGCAGTTTCCAGGAGGCCATCGCCGTTGCTCTGCATTATTTTAACGTCAGTACGCTCTGCAGGACATCTAGGAGCCTCGCGTGGGCACCCTATTCCCTGCAAGAACACTGAGTACCCTCAGGCCCCTGTGGGCCTGCTAAGCCACATGCAGGCCCGTAGCCCTTCGGAGCCACTCTGTGTATGCCGAGTGTAGAGCAACAGACTGCACTCTTTCTTGGGACAGCTTGATTTCCTCAACACTCCCACAGGTCGACGAACACCTTTCTAGCAGGTCCAACATGCCGTGCAAGTCTGACTCATTGCCCTAGTCTGAGCTGCACTGAGAAAAACCCTCGGCTTCCTATTCCATCTGGGACCCCCTGCCTGAAGTCACCCTACCTCCAGGAGAATGTCGGCTTGCGTTCCGACTGCAACGAAAGCCCAGTTCCTCGTGTAACACTGCAGGCTTTTGAAGAGCCACGGGCCCAGAGGGTTAGCTGGGGCGTTCCTTGGTTGAGGCAGTTCGCTAGATGCAGAATACCGTGCTTCGAGGAGTTGATTCAGGGAAGGAACCACTGGGTAACCTGTGTCTGTTTGGACTTGTTAGAAAGCACAGGGATGTATGCTGCATGTGCCCGTGGAAATGGGGGCCTGATGGAACTAGCCTTGCTTTCCCATTCTGAAAGCTCCATTCATGCTGCCTTGAAGCTACTTGAAATTGACTGCTGTTGACAGGCCATTAGCCACTGTAGGCATGGCTCTGGGAAGAAAGTGAGCATTCTCCAGGTAAGCAGGGTGCTTCGATGGCCGGGGTGGAGCTCATCCTGCCACGCTCTAGGGCTAAAGGGAAACTCAACGTGAGTACTGGCCTCGAGGTAAGTCCATGAGTAGCCTTGCAGAAAGGGGGGCATGCAGCTCTTTCCATGAGGTCTTAGTCGATGTTCTGCTTTGTTTTATTTTATTTATTTTATTTCTTATTGTTTTTTTAAGATTTATTGATTGATTGTTTGATTGCTATGTTGGGTCTTCGTTTCTGTGCTAGGGCTCTCTCCAGTTGCTGTAAGTGGGGGCCACTCTTCATCACGGTGCGTAGGCCTCTCACTATCGCGGCCTCTCTTGTCGCGGAGCACAGGCTCCAGAGGCGCAGGCTCAGTAGTTGTGGCTCACGTGTGCAGTTGCTCCGCGGCATGAGGAATCCTCGCAGACCAGGGCTCGAACCCATGTACCCTGCATTGGCAGGCAGATTCTCAACCACTGCACCAGCAGGGAAGCCTCTGTTCTGCTTTATTTTAAAGGAAGTACCCTTTTCAGGACCCGTAGGCCCCTCGGGTATGCATCATTTTCCCTCCAATATCAGTGAGTACCTCCAGACCCCTGTGGGCCTGCTGAGCAACATCGAGGCCCAAAGGTCGGTCCCTTGGAGGCCCTCTGTGTATGCCGAGTGATGGGCAACACACTGCTCGTTCCTTAAGGAGAGCTACATTTCCAGAGCACTGGAACAGCCTCAGGACCACATTTCTAGCCAGTGCGATGTGCCATGGAAGTGTTCGTCATGGCCCCCGTCTGAGCTGCCATGAGAAAACACTCTGCTTAGGAGTCTTCGAGGACCTCGTACCTGAAGTCACTCTGCTCGAGGAGAAAGTCAGCATCCTACCATGCTGTGTCGCTAACGGGACACTCAGCGTGAGCAGTTGTCTCGAGGTAAGGCCCTGAATTGCCATGCAGAAGCGGAGGCGTGCAGCAGTTTCCAGGAGGCCATAGCCGTTGCTCTGCATTATTTTAACGTCAGTACGCTTTGCAGGACATCTAGGAGCCTCGCGTGGGCACCCTACTCCCTGCAAGAACACTGAGTACCCTCAGGCCGCCGTGGGCCTGCTAAGCCACATGCAGGCCCGTAGCCCTTCGGAGCCACTCTGTGTATGCCGAGTGTAGGGCAACAGACTGCACTCTTTCTTGGGACAGCTTGATTTCCTCAACACTCCCACAGGTCGACGAACACCTTTCTAGCAGGTCCATCATGCCGTGCAAGTCTGACTCATTGGCCTAGTCTGAGCTGCACTGAGAAAAACCCTCGGCTTCGCATTCCATCTGGGACCCCCTATCTGAAGTCACTCTGCCTCCAGGAGAATGTCGGCTTGCGTTCCGACTGCCACTAAAGCCCAGTTCCTCGGGTAACACTGCAGGCTTTTGAAGAGCCACGGGCCCAGAGGGTTAGCTGGGGCGTTCCTTGGTTGAGGCAGTTCGCTAGATGCAGAACACCCTGCTTCGAGGGGTTGATTCAGGGAAGGAACCACTGGGTAACCTGTGTCTGTTTGGACTTGTTAGAAAGCACAGGGATGTATGCTGCATGTGCCCGTGGAAATGGGGGCCTGATGGAACTAGCCTTGCTTTCCCATTCTGAAAGCTCCATTCATGCTGCCTTGAAGCTACTTGAAATTGACTGCTGTTGACAGGCCACTAGCCACTGTAGGCATGGCTCTGGGAAGAAAATGAGCATTCTCCAGGTAAGCAGGGTGCTTCGATGCCCGGGGTGGAACTCATCCTGCCACGCTCTAGAGCTAAAGGGAAACTCATCACGAGTACTGGCCTCGAGGTAAGTCCCTGAGTAGCCGCGCAGAAAGGGAGGCATGCAGCTCTTTCCATGAGGTCTTAGTCGCTGTTCTGCTTTGTTTTATTTTATTTATTTTATTTTTTATTGTTTTTCTAAGATTTATTGATTGATTGATTGCTATATTGGGTCTTCTTTTATGTGCTAGGGCTCTCTTCAGTTGCGGTAAGTGGGGGCCACTTTTCATCGCGGTGCGTAGGACTCTCATTATCGCGGCCTCTCTTGTCATGGAGCACAGGCTCCAGAGGCGCATGGTCAGTAGTTGTGTCTCACGGGCCCAGTTGCTCCGCGGCATGTGGGATCCTCCCAGACCAGGGCTCGAACCCGTGTACCCTTCATGGGCAGGTAGATTCTCAACCACTGCGCCACCAGGGAAGCCCCTGTTCTGCTTTATTTTAAAGGAAGTACCCTTTTCAGGACCCGTAGGCCCCTCGGGTGCACATCATTTTCCCTCCAAGATCAGTGAGTACCTCCAGACCCCTGTGGGCCTGCTGAGCAACATCGAGGCCCAAAGGTCGGTCCCTCGGATGCCGTCTGTGTATGCCGAGTGATGGGCAACACACTGCTCGTTCCTTAAGGAGAGCTACATTTCCAGAGCACTGGAACAGCCTCAGGACCACATTTCTAGCCAGTGCGACGTGCCATGGAAGTGTTCGTCATGGCCCCCGTCTGAGCTGCCATGAGAAAACACTCTGCTTAGGAGTCTTCGAGGACCTCGTACCTGAAGTCACTCTGCTCGAGGAGAAAGTCAGCATCCTACCATGCTGTGTCGCTAACGGGACACTCAGCGTGAGCAGTTGTCTCGAGGTAAGGCCCTGAATTGCCATGCAGAAGCGGAGGCGTGCAGCAGTTTCCAGGAGGCCATAGCCGTTACTCTGCATTATTTTAACGTCAGTACGCTTTGCAGGACATCTAGGAGCCTCGCGTGGGCACCCTATTCCCTGCAAGAACACTGAGTACTCTCGGGCCCCCGTGGGCCTGCTAAGCCACATGCAGGCCCGTCGCCCTTCGGAGCCACTCTGTGTATGCCGAGTGTAGAGCAACAGACTGCACTCTTTCTTGGGACAGCTTGATTTCCTCAACACTCCCACAGGTCGACGAACACCTTTCTAGCAGGTCCAACATGCCGTGCAAGTCTGACTCATTGCCCTAGTCTGAGCTGCACTGAGAAAAACCCTCGGCTTCGCCTTCCATCTGGGACCCCCTGCCTGAAGTCACCCTACCTCCAGGAGAATGTCGGCTTGCGTTCCGACTGCAATGAAAGCCCAGTTCCTCGTGTAACACTGCAGGCTTTTGAAGAGCCACGGGCCCAGAGGGTTAGCTGGGGCGTTCCTTGGTTGAGGCAGTTCGCTAGATGCAGAATACCGTGCTTCGAGGAGTTGATTCAGGGAAGGAACCACTGGGTAACCTGTGTCTGTTTGGACTTGTTAGAAAGCACAGGGATGTATGCTGCATGTGCCCGTGGAAATGGGGGCCTGATGGAACTAGCCTTGCTTTCCCATTCTGAAAGCTCCATTCATGCTGCCTTGAAGCTACTTGAAATTGACTGCTGTTGACAGGCCACTAGCCACTGTAGGCATGGCTCTGGGAAGAAAATGAGCATTCTCCAGGTAAGCAGGGTGCTTCGATGCCCGGGGTGGAACTCATCCTGCCACGCTCTAGAGCTAAAGGGAAACTCATCGCGAGTACTGGCCTCGAGGTAAGTCCCTGAGTAGCCGCGCAGAAAGGGAGGCATGCAGCTCTTTCCATGAGGTCTTAGTCGCTGTTCTGCTTTGTTTTATTTTATTTTTTTTATTTTTTATTGTTTCTTTAAGATTGATTGATTGATTGATTGATTGCTATATTGGATTTCTTTTATGTGCTAGGGCTCTCTCCAGTTGCGGTAAGTGGGGGCCACTTTTCATCGCGGTGCGTAGGACTCTCATTATCGCGGCCTCTCTTGTTGCGGAGCACAGGCTCCAGAGGCGCATGGTCAGTAGTTGTGTCTCACGGGCCCAGTTGCTCCGCGGCATGTGGGATCCTCCCAGACCAGGGCTCGAACCCATGTACCCTTCATGGGCAGGTAGATTCTCAACCACTGCGCCACCAGGGAAGCCCCTGTTCTGCTTTATTTTAAAGGAAGTACCCTTTTCAGGACCCGTAGGCCCCTCGGGTGCGCATCATTTTCCCTCCAAGATCAGTGAGTACCTCCAGACCCCTGTGGGCCTGCTGAGCAACATCGAGGCCCAAAGGTCGGTCCCTCGGATGCCGTCTGTGTATGCCGAGTGATGGGCAACACACTGCTCGTTCCTTAAGGAGAGCTACATTTCCAGAGCACTGGAACAGCCTCAGGACCACATTTCTAGCCAGTGCGACGTGCCATGGAAGTGTTCGTCATGGCCCCCGTCTGAGCTGCCATGAGAAAACACTCTGCTTAGTATCCTTCGAGGACCTCGTACCTGAAGTCACTCTGCTCGAGGAGAAAGTCAGCATCCTACCATGCTGTGTCGCTAACGGGACACTCAGCGTGAGCAGTTGTCTCGAGGTAAGGCCCTGAATTGCCATGCAGAAGCGGAGGCGTGCAGCAGTTTCCAGGAGGCCATCGCCGTTGCTCTGCATTATTTTAACGTCAGTACGCTCTGCAGGACATCTAGGAGCCTCGCGTGGGCACCCTATTCCCTGCAAGAACACTGAGTACCCTCAGGCCCCTGTGGGCCTGCTAAGCCACATGCAGGCCCGTAGCCCTTCGGAGCCACTCTGTGTATGCCGAGTGTAGAGCAACAGACTGCACTCTTTCTTGGGACAGCTTGATTTCCTCAACACTCCCACAGGTCGACGAACACCTTTCTAGCAGGTCCAACATGCCGTGCAAGTCTGACTCATTGCCCTAGTCTGAGCTGCACTGAGAAAAACCCTCGGCTTCCTATTCCATCTGGGACCCCCTGCCTGAAGTCACCCTACCTCCAGGAGAATGTCGGCTTGCGTTCCGACTGCAACGAAAGCCCAGTTCCTCGTGTAACACTGCAGGCTTTTGAAGAGCCACGGGCCCAGAGGGTTAGCTGGGGCGTTCCTTGGTTGAGGCAGTTCGCTAGATGCAGAATACCGTGCTTCGAGGAGTTGATTCAGGGAAGGAACCACTGGGTAACCTGTGTCTGTTTGGACTTGTTAGAAAGCACAGGGATGTATGCTGCATGTGCCCGTGGAAATGGGGGCCTGATGGAACTAGCCTTGCTTTCCCATTCTGAAAGCTCCATTCATGCTGCCTTGAAGCTACTTGAAATTGACTGCTGTTGACAGGCCATTAGCCACTGTAGGCATGGCTCTGGGAAGAAAGTGAGCATTCTCCAGGTAAGCAGGGTGCTTCGATGGCCGGGGTGGAGCTCATCCTGCCACGCTCTAGGGCTAAAGGGAAACTCAACGTGAGTACTGGCCTCGAGGTAAGTCCATGAGTAGCCTTGCAGAAAGGGGGGCATGCAGCTCTTTCCATGAGGTCTTAGTCGATGTTCTGCTTTGTTTTATTTTATTTATTTTATTTCTTATTGTTTTTTTAAGATTTATTGATTGATTGTTTGATTGCTATGTTGGGTCTTCGTTTCTGTGCTAGGGCTCTCTCCAGTTGCTGTAAGTGGGGGCCACTCTTCATCACGGTGCGTAGGCCTCTCACTATCGCGGCCTCTCTTGTCGCGGAGCACAGGCTCCAGAGGCGCAGGCTCAGTAGTTGTGGCTCACGTGTGCAGTTGCTCCGCGGCATGAGGAATCCTCGCAGACCAGGGCTCGAACCCATGTACCCTGCATTGGCAGGCAGATTCTCAACCACTGCACCAGCAGGGAAGCCTCTGTTCTGCTTTATTTTAAAGGAAGTACCCTTTTCAGGACCCGTAGGCCCCTCGGGTATGCATCATTTTCCCTCCAATATCAGTGAGTACCTCCAGACCCCTGTGGGCCTGCTGAGCAACATCGAGGCCCAAAGGTCGGTCCCTTGGAGGCCCTCTGTGTATGCCGAGTGATGGGCAACACACTGCTCGTTCCTTAAGGAGAGCTACATTTCCAGAGCACTGGAACAGCCTCAGGACCACATTTCTAGCCAGTGCGATGTGCCATGGAAGTGTTCGTCATGGCCCCCGTCTGAGCTGCCATGAGAAAACACTCTGCTTAGGAGTCTTCGAGGACCTCGTACCTGAAGTCACTCTGCTCGAGGAGAAAGTCAGCATCCTACCATGCTGTGTCGCTAACGGGACACTCAGCGTGAGCAGTTGTCTCGAGGTAAGGCCCTGAATTGCCATGCAGAAGCGGAGGCGTGCAGCAGTTTCCAGGAGGCCATAGCCGTTGCTCTGCATTATTTTAACGTCAGTACGCTTTGCAGGACATCTAGGAGCCTCGCGTGGGCACCCTACTCCCTGCAAGAACACTGAGTACCCTCAGGCCGCCGTGGGCCTGCTAAGCCACATGCAGGCCCGTAGCCCTTCGGAGCCACTCTGTGTATGCCGAGTGTAGGGCAACAGACTGCACTCTTTCTTGGGACAGCTTGATTTCCTCAACACTCCCACAGGTCGACGAACACCTTTCTAGCAGGTCCATCATGCCGTGCAAGTCTGACTCATTGGCCTAGTCTGAGCTGCACTGAGAAAAACCCTCGGCTTCGCATTCCATCTGGGACCCCCTATCTGAAGTCACTCTGCCTCCAGGAGAATGTCGGCTTGCGTTCCGACTGCCACTAAAGCCCAGTTCCTCGGGTAACACTGCAGGCTTTTGAAGAGCCACGGGCCCAGAGGGTTAGCTGGGGCGTTCCTTGGTTGAGGCAGTTCGCTAGATGCAGAACACCCTGCTTCGAGGGGTTGATTCAGGGAAGGAACCACTGGGTAACCTGTGTCTGTTTGGACTTGTTAGAAAGCACAGGGATGTATGCTGCATGTGCCCGTGGAAATGGGGGCCTGATGGAACTAGCCTTGCTTTCCCATTCTGAAAGCTCCATTCATGCTGCCTTGAAGCTACTTGAAATTGACTGCTGTTGACAGGCCACTAGCCACTGTAGGCATGGCTCTGGGAAGAAAATGAGCATTCTCCAGGTAAGCAGGGTGCTTCGATGCCCGGGGTGGAACTCATCCTGCCACGCTCTAGAGCTAAAGGGAAACTCATCACGAGTACTGGCCTCGAGGTAAGTCCCTGAGTAGCCGCGCAGAAAGGGAGGCATGCAGCTCTTTCCATGAGGTCTTAGTCGCTGTTCTGCTTTGTTTTATTTTATTTATTTTATTTTTTATTGTTTTTCTAAGATTTATTGATTGATTGATTGCTATATTGGGTCTTCTTTTATGTGCTAGGGCTCTCTTCAGTTGCGGTAAGTGGGGGCCACTTTTCATCGCGGTGCGTAGGACTCTCATTATCGCGGCCTCTCTTGTCATGGAGCACAGGCTCCAGAGGCGCATGGTCAGTAGTTGTGTCTCACGGGCCCAGTTGCTCCGCGGCATGTGGGATCCTCCCAGACCAGGGCTCGAACCCGTGTACCCTTCATGGGCAGGTAGATTCTCAACCACTGCGCCACCAGGGAAGCCCCTGTTCTGCTTTATTTTAAAGGAAGTACCCTTTTCAGGACCCGTAGGCCCCTCGGGTGCACATCATTTTCCCTCCAAGATCAGTGAGTACCTCCAGACCCCTGTGGGCCTGCTGAGCAACATCGAGGCCCAAAGGTCGGTCCCTCGGATGCCGTCTGTGTATGCCGAGTGATGGGCAACACACTGCTCGTTCCTTAAGGAGAGCTACATTTCCAGAGCACTGGAACAGCCTCAGGACCACATTTCTAGCCAGTGCGACGTGCCATGGAAGTGTTCGTCATGGCCCCCGTCTGAGCTGCCATGAGAAAACACTCTGCTTAGGAGTCTTCGAGGACCTCGTACCTGAAGTCACTCTGCTCGAGGAGAAAGTCAGCATCCTACCATGCTGTGTCGCTAACGGGACACTCAGCGTGAGCAGTTGTCTCGAGGTAAGGCCCTGAATTGCCATGCAGAAGCGGAGGCGTGCAGCAGTTTCCAGGAGGCCATAGCCGTTACTCTGCATTATTTTAACGTCAGTACGCTTTGCAGGACATCTAGGAGCCTCGCGTGGGCACCCTATTCCCTGCAAGAACACTGAGTACTCTCGGGCCCCCGTGGGCCTGCTAAGCCACATGCAGGCCCGTCGCCCTTCGGAGCCACTCTGTGTATGCCGAGTGTAGAGCAACAGACTGCACTCTTTCTTGGGACAGCTTGATTTCCTCAACACTCCCACAGGTCGACGAACACCTTTCTAGCAGGTCCAACATGCCGTGCAAGTCTGACTCATTGCCCTAGTCTGAGCTGCACTGAGAAAAACCCTCGGCTTCGCCTTCCATCTGGGACCCCCTGCCTGAAGTCACCCTACCTCCAGGAGAATGTCGGCTTGCGTTCCGACTGCAATGAAAGCCCAGTTCCTCGTGTAACACTGCAGGCTTTTGAAGAGCCACGGGCCCAGAGGGTTAGCTGGGGCGTTCCTTGGTTGAGGCAGTTCGCTAGATGCAGAATACCGTGCTTCGAGGAGTTGATTCAGGGAAGGAACCACTGGGTAACCTGTGTCTGTTTGGACTTGTTAGAAAGCACAGGGATGTATGCTGCATGTGCCCGTGGAAATGGGGGCCTGATGGAACTAGCCTTGCTTTCCCATTCTGAAAGCTCCATTCATGCTGCCTTGAAGCTACTTGAAATTGACTGCTGTTGACAGGCCACTAGCCACTGTAGGCATGGCTCTGGGAAGAAAATGAGCATTCTCCAGGTAAGCAGGGTGCTTCGATGCCCGGGGTGGAACTCATCCTGCCACGCTCTAGAGCTAAAGGGAAACTCATCGCGAGTACTGGCCTCGAGGTAAGTCCCTGAGTAGCCGCGCAGAAAGGGAGGCATGCAGCTCTTTCCATGAGGTCTTAGTCGCTGTTCTGCTTTGTTTTATTTTATTTTTTTTATTTTTTATTGTTTCTTTAAGATTGATTGATTGATTGATTGATTGCTATATTGGATTTCTTTTATGTGCTAGGGCTCTCTCCAGTTGCGGTAAGTGGGGGCCACTTTTCATCGCGGTGCGTAGGACTCTCATTATCGCGGCCTCTCTTGTTGCGGAGCACAGGCTCCAGAGGCGCATGGTCAGTAGTTGTGTCTCACGGGCCCAGTTGCTCCGCGGCATGTGGGATCCTCCCAGACCAGGGCTCGAACCCGTGTACCCTTCATGGGCAGGTAGATTCTCAACCACTGCGCCACCAGGGAAGCCCCTGTTCTGCTTTATTTTAAAGGAAGTACCCTTTTCAGGACCCGTAGGCCCCTCGGGTGCGCATCATTTTCCCTCCAAGATCAGTGAGTACCTCCAGACCCCTGTGGGCCTGCTGAGCAACATCGAGGCCCAAAGGTCGGTCCCTCGGATGCCGTCTGTGTATGCCGAGTGATGGGCAACACACTGCTCGTTCCTTAAGGAGAGCTACATTTCCAGAGCACTGGAACAGCCTCAGGACCACATTTCTAGCCAGTGCGACGTGCCATGGAAGTGTTCGTCATGGCCCCCGTCTGAGCTGCCATGAGAAAACACTCTGCTTAGTATCCTTCGAGGACCTCGTACCTGAAGTCACTCTGCTCGAGGAGAAAGTCAGCATCCTACCATGCTGTGTCGCTAACGGGACACTCAGCGTGAGCAGTTGTCTCGAGGTAAGGCCCTGAATTGCCATGCAGAAGCGGAGGCGTGCAGCAGTTTCCAGGAGGCCATCGCCGTTGCTCTGCATTATTTTAACGTCAGTACGCTCTGCAGGACATCTAGGAGCCTCGCGTGGGCACCCTATTCCCTGCAAGAACACTGAGTACCCTCAGGCCCCTGTGGGCCTGCTAAGCCACATGCAGGCCCGTAGCCCTTCGGAGCCACTCTGTGTATGCCGAGTGTAGAGCAACAGACTGCACTCTTTCTTGGGACAGCTTGATTTCCTCAACACTCCCACAGGTCGACGAACACCTTTCTAGCAGGTCCAACATGCCGTGCAAGTCTGACTCATTGCCCTAGTCTGAGCTGCACTGAGAAAAACCCTCGGCTTCCTATTCCATCTGGGACCCCCTGCCTGAAGTCACCCTACCTCCAGGAGAATGTCGGCTTGCGTTCCGACTGCAACGAAAGCCCAGTTCCTCGTGTAACACTGCAGGCTTTTGAAGAGCCACGGGCCCAGAGGGTTAGCTGGGGCGTTCCTTGGTTGAGGCAGTTCGCTAGATGCAGAATACCGTGCTTCGAGGAGTTGATTCAGGGAAGGAACCACTGGGTAACCTGTGTCTGTTTGGACTTGTTAGAAAGCACAGGGATGTATGCTGCATGTGCCCGTGGAAATGGGGGCCTGATGGAACTAGCCTTGCTTTCCCATTCTGAAAGCTCCATTCATGCTGCCTTGAAGCTACTTGAAATTGACTGCTGTTGACAGGCCATTAGCCACTGTAGGCATGGCTCTGGGAAGAAAGTGAGCATTCTCCAGGTAAGCAGGGTGCTTCGATGGCCGGGGTGGAGCTCATCCTGCCACGCTCTAGGGCTAAAGGGAAACTCAACGTGAGTACTGGCCTCGAGGTAAGTCCATGAGTAGCCTTGCAGAAAGGGGGGCATGCAGCTCTTTCCATGAGGTCTTAGTCGATGTTCTGCTTTGTTTTATTTTATTTATTTTATTTCTTATTGTTTTTTTAAGATTTATTGATTGATTGTTTGATTGCTATGTTGGGTCTTCGTTTCTGTGCTAGGGCTCTCTCCAGTTGCTGTAAGTGGGGGCCACTCTTCATCACGGTGCGTAGGCCTCTCACTATCGCGGCCTCTCTTGTCGCGGAGCACAGGCTCCAGAGGCGCAGGCTCAGTAGTTGTGGCTCACGTGTGCAGTTGCTCCGCGGCATGAGGAATCCTCGCAGACCAGGGCTCGAACCCATGTACCCTGCATTGGCAGGCAGATTCTCAACCACTGCACCAGCAGGGAAGCCTCTGTTCTGCTTTATTTTAAAGGAAGTACCCTTTTCAGGACCCGTAGGCCCCTCGGGTATGCATCATTTTCCCTCCAATATCAGTGAGTACCTCCAGACCCCTGTGGGCCTGCTGAGCAACATCGAGGCCCAAAGGTCGGTCCCTTGGAGGCCCTCTGTGTATGCCGAGTGATGGGCAACACACTGCTCGTTCCTTAAGGAGAGCTACATTTCCAGAGCACTGGAACAGCCTCAGGACCACATTTCTAGCCAGTGCGATGTGCCATGGAAGTGTTCGTCATGGCCCCCGTCTGAGCTGCCATGAGAAAACACTCTGCTTAGGAGTCTTCGAGGACCTCGTACCTGAAGTCACTCTGCTCGAGGAGAAAGTCAGCATCCTACCATGCTGTGTCGCTAACGGGACACTCAGCGTGAGCAGTTGTCTCGAGGTAAGGCCCTGAATTGCCATGCAGAAGCGGAGGCGTGCAGCAGTTTCCAGGAGGCCATAGCCGTTGCTCTGCATTATTTTAACGTCAGTACGCTTTGCAGGACATCTAGGAGCCTCGCGTGGGCACCCTACTCCCTGCAAGAACACTGAGTACCCTCAGGCCGCCGTGGGCCTGCTAAGCCACATGCAGGCCCGTAGCCCTTCGGAGCCACTCTGTGTATGCCGAGTGTAGGGCAACAGACTGCACTCTTTCTTGGGACAGCTTGATTTCCTCAACACTCCCACAGGTCGACGAACACCTTTCTAGCAGGTCCATCATGCCGTGCAAGTCTGACTCATTGGCCTAGTCTGAGCTGCACTGAGAAAAACCCTCGGCTTCGCATTCCATCTGGGACCCCCTATCTGAAGTCACTCTGCCTCCAGGAGAATGTCGGCTTGCGTTCCGACTGCCACTAAAGCCCAGTTCCTCGGGTAACACTGCAGGCTTTTGAAGAGCCACGGGCCCAGAGGGTTAGCTGGGGCGTTCCTTGGTTGAGGCAGTTCGCTAGATGCAGAACACCCTGCTTCGAGGGGTTGATTCAGGGAAGGAACCACTGGGTAACCTGTGTCTGTTTGGACTTGTTAGAAAGCACAGGGATGTATGCTGCATGTGCCCGTGGAAATGGGGGCCTGATGGAACTAGCCTTGCTTTCCCATTCTGAAAGCTCCATTCATGCTGCCTTGAAGCTACTTGAAATTGACTGCTGTTGACAGGCCACTAGCCACTGTAGGCATGGCTCTGGGAAGAAAATGAGCATTCTCCAGGTAAGCAGGGTGCTTCGATGCCCGGGGTGGAACTCATCCTGCCACGCTCTAGAGCTAAAGGGAAACTCATCACGAGTACTGGCCTCGAGGTAAGTCCCTGAGTAGCCGCGCAGAAAGGGAGGCATGCAGCTCTTTCCATGAGGTCTTAGTCGCTGTTCTGCTTTGTTTTATTTTATTTATTTTATTTTTTATTGTTTTTCTAAGATTTATTGATTGATTGATTGCTATATTGGGTCTTCTTTTATGTGCTAGGGCTCTCTTCAGTTGCGGTAAGTGGGGGCCACTTTTCATCGCGGTGCGTAGGACTCTCATTATCGCGGCCTCTCTTGTCATGGAGCACAGGCTCCAGAGGCGCATGGTCAGTAGTTGTGTCTCACGGGCCCAGTTGCTCCGCGGCATGTGGGATCCTCCCAGACCAGGGCTCGAACCCGTGTACCCTTCATGGGCAGGTAGATTCTCAACCACTGCGCCACCAGGGAAGCCCCTGTTCTGCTTTATTTTAAAGGAAGTACCCTTTTCAGGACCCGTAGGCCCCTCGGGTGCACATCATTTTCCCTCCAAGATCAGTGAGTACCTCCAGACCCCTGTGGGCCTGCTGAGCAACATCGAGGCCCAAAGGTCGGTCCCTCGGATGCCGTCTGTGTATGCCGAGTGATGGGCAACACACTGCTCGTTCCTTAAGGAGAGCTACATTTCCAGAGCACTGGAACAGCCTCAGGACCACATTTCTAGCCAGTGCGACGTGCCATGGAAGTGTTCGTCATGGCCCCCGTCTGAGCTGCCATGAGAAAACACTCTGCTTAGGAGTCTTCGAGGACCTCGTACCTGAAGTCACTCTGCTCGAGGAGAAAGTCAGCATCCTACCATGCTGTGTCGCTAACGGGACACTCAGCGTGAGCAGTTGTCTCGAGGTAAGGCCCTGAATTGCCATGCAGAAGCGGAGGCGTGCAGCAGTTTCCAGGAGGCCATAGCCGTTACTCTGCATTATTTTAACGTCAGTACGCTTTGCAGGACATCTAGGAGCCTCGCGTGGGCACCCTATTCCCTGCAAGAACACTGAGTACTCTCGGGCCCCCGTGGGCCTGCTAAGCCACATGCAGGCCCGTCGCCCTTCGGAGCCACTCTGTGTATGCCGAGTGTAGAGCAACAGACTGCACTCTTTCTTGGGACAGCTTGATTTCCTCAACACTCCCACAGGTCGACGAACACCTTTCTAGCAGGTCCAACATGCCGTGCAAGTCTGACTCATTGCCCTAGTCTGAGCTGCACTGAGAAAAACCCTCGGCTTCGCCTTCCATCTGGGACCCCCTGCCTGAAGTCACCCTACCTCCAGGAGAATGTCGGCTTGCGTTCCGACTGCAATGAAAGCCCAGTTCCTCGTGTAACACTGCAGGCTTTTGAAGAGCCACGGGCCCAGAGGGTTAGCTGGGGCGTTCCTTGGTTGAGGCAGTTCGCTAGATGCAGAATACCGTGCTTCGAGGAGTTGATTCAGGGAAGGAACCACTGGGTAACCTGTGTCTGTTTGGACTTGTTAGAAAGCACAGGGATGTATGCTGCATGTGCCCGTGGAAATGGGGGCCTGATGGAACTAGCCTTGCTTTCCCATTCTGAAAGCTCCATTCATGCTGCCTTGAAGCTACTTGAAATTGACTGCTGTTGACAGGCCACTAGCCACTGTAGGCATGGCTCTGGGAAGAAAATGAGCATTCTCCAGGTAAGCAGGGTGCTTCGATGCCCGGGGTGGAACTCATCCTGCCACGCTCTAGAGCTAAAGGGAAACTCATCGCGAGTACTGGCCTCGAGGTAAGTCCCTGAGTAGCCGCGCAGAAAGGGAGGCATGCAGCTCTTTCCATGAGGTCTTAGTCGCTGTTCTGCTTTGTTTTATTTTATTTTTTTTATTTTTTATTGTTTCTTTAAGATTGATTGATTGATTGATTGATTGCTATATTGGATTTCTTTTATGTGCTAGGGCTCTCTCCAGTTGCGGTAAGTGGGGGCCACTTTTCATCGCGGTGCGTAGGACTCTCATTATCGCGGCCTCTCTTGTTGCGGAGCACAGGCTCCAGAGGCGCATGGTCAGTAGTTGTGTCTCACGGGCCCAGTTGCTCCGCGGCATGTGGGATCCTCCCAGACCAGGGCTCGAACCCATGTACCCTTCATGGGCAGGTAGATTCTCAACCACTGCGCCACCAGGGAAGCCCCTGTTCTGCTTTATTTTAAAGGAAGTACCCTTTTCAGGACCCGTAGGCCCCTCGGGTGCGCATCATTTTCCCTCCAAGATCAGTGAGTACCTCCAGACCCCTGTGGGCCTGCTGAGCAACATCGAGGCCCAAAGGTCGGTCCCTCGGATGCCGTCTGTGTATGCCGAGTGATGGGCAACACACTGCTCGTTCCTTAAGGAGAGCTACATTTCCAGAGCACTGGAACAGCCTCAGGACCACATTTCTAGCCAGTGCGACGTGCCATGGAAGTGTTCGTCATGGCCCCCGTCTGAGCTGCCATGAGAAAACACTCTGCTTAGTATCCTTCGAGGACCTCGTACCTGAAGTCACTCTGCTCGAGGAGAAAGTCAGCATCCTACCATGCTGTGTCGCTAACGGGACACTCAGCGTGAGCAGTTGTCTCGAGGTAAGGCCCTGAATTGCCATGCAGAAGCGGAGGCGTGCAGCAGTTTCCAGGAGGCCATCGCCGTTGCTCTGCATTATTTTAACGTCAGTACGCTCTGCAGGACATCTAGGAGCCTCGCGTGGGCACCCTATTCCCTGCAAGAACACTGAGTACCCTCAGGCCCCTGTGGGCCTGCTAAGCCACATGCAGGCCCGTAGCCCTTCGGAGCCACTCTGTGTATGCCGAGTGTAGAGCAACAGACTGCACTCTTTCTTGGGACAGCTTGATTTCCTCAACACTCCCACAGGTCGACGAACACCTTTCTAGCAGGTCCAACATGCCGTGCAAGTCTGACTCATTGCCCTAGTCTGAGCTGCACTGAGAAAAACCCTCGGCTTCCTATTCCATCTGGGACCCCCTGCCTGAAGTCACCCTACCTCCAGGAGAATGTCGGCTTGCGTTCCGACTGCAACGAAAGCCCAGTTCCTCGTGTAACACTGCAGGCTTTTGAAGAGCCACGGGCCCAGAGGGTTAGCTGGGGCGTTCCTTGGTTGAGGCAGTTCGCTAGATGCAGAATACCGTGCTTCGAGGAGTTGATTCAGGGAAGGAACCACTGGGTAACCTGTGTCTGTTTGGACTTGTTAGAAAGCACAGGGATGTATGCTGCATGTGCCCGTGGAAATGGGGGCCTGATGGAACTAGCCTTGCTTTCCCATTCTGAAAGCTCCATTCATGCTGCCTTGAAGCTACTTGAAATTGACTGCTGTTGACAGGCCATTAGCCACTGTAGGCATGGCTCTGGGAAGAAAGTGAGCATTCTCCAGGTAAGCAGGGTGCTTCGATGGCCGGGGTGGAGCTCATCCTGCCACGCTCTAGGGCTAAAGGGAAACTCAACGTGAGTACTGGCCTCGAGGTAAGTCCATGAGTAGCCTTGCAGAAAGGGGGGCATGCAGCTCTTTCCATGAGGTCTTAGTCGATGTTCTGCTTTGTTTTATTTTATTTATTTTATTTCTTATTGTTTTTTTAAGATTTATTGATTGATTGTTTGATTGCTATGTTGGGTCTTCGTTTCTGTGCTAGGGCTCTCTCCAGTTGCTGTAAGTGGGGGCCACTCTTCATCACGGTGCGTAGGCCTCTCACTATCGCGGCCTCTCTTGTCGCGGAGCACAGGCTCCAGAGGCGCAGGCTCAGTAGTTGTGGCTCACGTGTGCAGTTGCTCCGCGGCATGAGGAATCCTCGCAGACCAGGGCTCGAACCCATGTACCCTGCATTGGCAGGCAGATTCTCAACCACTGCACCAGCAGGGAAGCCTCTGTTCTGCTTTATTTTAAAGGAAGTACCCTTTTCAGGACCCGTAGGCCCCTCGGGTATGCATCATTTTCCCTCCAATATCAGTGAGTACCTCCAGACCCCTGTGGGCCTGCTGAGCAACATCGAGGCCCAAAGGTCGGTCCCTTGGAGGCCCTCTGTGTATGCCGAGTGATGGGCAACACACTGCTCGTTCCTTAAGGAGAGCTACATTTCCAGAGCACTGGAACAGCCTCAGGACCACATTTCTAGCCAGTGCGATGTGCCATGGAAGTGTTCGTCATGGCCCCCGTCTGAGCTGCCATGAGAAAACACTCTGCTTAGGAGTCTTCGAGGACCTCGTACCTGAAGTCACTCTGCTCGAGGAGAAAGTCAGCATCCTACCATGCTGTGTCGCTAACGGGACACTCAGCGTGAGCAGTTGTCTCGAGGTAAGGCCCTGAATTGCCATGCAGAAGCGGAGGCGTGCAGCAGTTTCCAGGAGGCCATAGCCGTTGCTCTGCATTATTTTAACGTCAGTACGCTTTGCAGGACATCTAGGAGCCTCGCGTGGGCACCCTACTCCCTGCAAGAACACTGAGTACCCTCAGGCCGCCGTGGGCCTGCTAAGCCACATGCAGGCCCGTAGCCCTTCGGAGCCACTCTGTGTATGCCGAGTGTAGGGCAACAGACTGCACTCTTTCTTGGGACAGCTTGATTTCCTCAACACTCCCACAGGTCGACGAACACCTTTCTAGCAGGTCCATCATGCCGTGCAAGTCTGACTCATTGGCCTAGTCTGAGCTGCACTGAGAAAAACCCTCGGCTTCGCATTCCATCTGGGACCCCCTATCTGAAGTCACTCTGCCTCCAGGAGAATGTCGGCTTGCGTTCCGACTGCCACTAAAGCCCAGTTCCTCGGGTAACACTGCAGGCTTTTGAAGAGCCACGGGCCCAGAGGGTTAGCTGGGGCGTTCCTTGGTTGAGGCAGTTCGCTAGATGCAGAACACCCTGCTTCGAGGGGTTGATTCAGGGAAGGAACCACTGGGTAACCTGTGTCTGTTTGGACTTGTTAGAAAGCACAGGGATGTATGCTGCATGTGCCCGTGGAAATGGGGGCCTGATGGAACTAGCCTTGCTTTCCCATTCTGAAAGCTCCATTCATGCTGCCTTGAAGCTACTTGAAATTGACTGCTGTTGACAGGCCACTAGCCACTGTAGGCATGGCTCTGGGAAGAAAATGAGCATTCTCCAGGTAAGCAGGGTGCTTCGATGCCCGGGGTGGAACTCATCCTGCCACGCTCTAGAGCTAAAGGGAAACTCATCACGAGTACTGGCCTCGAGGTAAGTCCCTGAGTAGCCGCGCAGAAAGGGAGGCATGCAGCTCTTTCCATGAGGTCTTAGTCGCTGTTCTGCTTTGTTTTATTTTATTTATTTTATTTTTTATTGTTTTTCTAAGATTTATTGATTGATTGATTGCTATATTGGGTCTTCTTTTATGTGCTAGGGCTCTCTTCAGTTGCGGTAAGTGGGGGCCACTTTTCATCGCGGTGCGTAGGACTCTCATTATCGCGGCCTCTCTTGTCATGGAGCACAGGCTCCAGAGGCGCATGGTCAGTAGTTGTGTCTCACGGGCCCAGTTGCTCCGCGGCATGTGGGATCCTCCCAGACCAGGGCTCGAACCCGTGTACCCTTCATGGGCAGGTAGATTCTCAACCACTGCGCCACCAGGGAAGCCCCTGTTCTGCTTTATTTTAAAGGAAGTACCCTTTTCAGGACCCGTAGGCCCCTCGGGTGCACATCATTTTCCCTCCAAGATCAGTGAGTACCTCCAGACCCCTGTGGGCCTGCTGAGCAACATCGAGGCCCAAAGGTCGGTCCCTCGGATGCCGTCTGTGTATGCCGAGTGATGGGCAACACACTGCTCGTTCCTTAAGGAGAGCTACATTTCCAGAGCACTGGAACAGCCTCAGGACCACATTTCTAGCCAGTGCGACGTGCCATGGAAGTGTTCGTCATGGCCCCCGTCTGAGCTGCCATGAGAAAACACTCTGCTTAGGAGTCTTCGAGGACCTCGTACCTGAAGTCACTCTGCTCGAGGAGAAAGTCAGCATCCTACCATGCTGTGTCGCTAACGGGACACTCAGCGTGAGCAGTTGTCTCGAGGTAAGGCCCTGAATTGCCATGCAGAAGCGGAGGCGTGCAGCAGTTTCCAGGAGGCCATAGCCGTTACTCTGCATTATTTTAACGTCAGTACGCTTTGCAGGACATCTAGGAGCCTCGCGTGGGCACCCTATTCCCTGCAAGAACACTGAGTACTCTCGGGCCCCCGTGGGCCTGCTAAGCCACATGCAGGCCCGTCGCCCTTCGGAGCCACTCTGTGTATGCCGAGTGTAGAGCAACAGACTGCACTCTTTCTTGGGACAGCTTGATTTCCTCAACACTCCCACAGGTCGACGAACACCTTTCTAGCAGGTCCAACATGCCGTGCAAGTCTGACTCATTGCCCTAGTCTGAGCTGCACTGAGAAAAACCCTCGGCTTCGCCTTCCATCTGGGACCCCCTGCCTGAAGTCACCCTACCTCCAGGAGAATGTCGGCTTGCGTTCCGACTGCAATGAAAGCCCAGTTCCTCGTGTAACACTGCAGGCTTTTGAAGAGCCACGGGCCCAGAGGGTTAGCTGGGGCGTTCCTTGGTTGAGGCAGTTCGCTAGATGCAGAATACCGTGCTTCGAGGAGTTGATTCAGGGAAGGAACCACTGGGTAACCTGTGTCTGTTTGGACTTGTTAGAAAGCACAGGGATGTATGCTGCATGTGCCCGTGGAAATGGGGGCCTGATGGAACTAGCCTTGCTTTCCCATTCTGAAAGCTCCATTCATGCTGCCTTGAAGCTACTTGAAATTGACTGCTGTTGACAGGCCACTAGCCACTGTAGGCATGGCTCTGGGAAGAAAATGAGCATTCTCCAGGTAAGCAGGGTGCTTCGATGCCCGGGGTGGAACTCATCCTGCCACGCTCTAGAGCTAAAGGGAAACTCATCGCGAGTACTGGCCTCGAGGTAAGTCCCTGAGTAGCCGCGCAGAAAGGGAGGCATGCAGCTCTTTCCATGAGGTCTTAGTCGCTGTTCTGCTTTGTTTTATTTTATTTTTTTTATTTTTTATTGTTTCTTTAAGATTGATTGATTGATTGATTGATTGCTATATTGGATTTCTTTTATGTGCTAGGGCTCTCTCCAGTTGCGGTAAGTGGGGGCCACTTTTCATCGCGGTGCGTAGGACTCTCATTATCGCGGCCTCTCTTGTTGCGGAGCACAGGCTCCAGAGGCGCATGGTCAGTAGTTGTGTCTCACGGGCCCAGTTGCTCCGCGGCATGTGGGATCCTCCCAGACCAGGGCTCGAACCCGTGTACCCTTCATGGGCAGGTAGATTCTCAACCACTGCGCCACCAGGGAAGCCCCTGTTCTGCTTTATTTTAAAGGAAGTACCCTTTTCAGGACCCGTAGGCCCCTCGGGTGCGCATCATTTTCCCTCCAAGATCAGTGAGTACCTCCAGACCCCTGTGGGCCTGCTGAGCAACATCGAGGCCCAAAGGTCGGTCCCTCGGATGCCGTCTGTGTATGCCGAGTGATGGGCAACACACTGCTCGTTCCTTAAGGAGAGCTACATTTCCAGAGCACTGGAACAGCCTCAGGACCACATTTCTAGCCAGTGCGACGTGCCATGGAAGTGTTCGTCATGGCCCCCGTCTGAGCTGCCATGAGAAAACACTCTGCTTAGTATCCTTCGAGGACCTCGTACCTGAAGTCACTCTGCTCGAGGAGAAAGTCAGCATCCTACCATGCTGTGTCGCTAACGGGACACTCAGCGTGAGCAGTTGTCTCGAGGTAAGGCCCTGAATTGCCATGCAGAAGCGGAGGCGTGCAGCAGTTTCCAGGAGGCCATCGCCGTTGCTCTGCATTATTTTAACGTCAGTACGCTCTGCAGGACATCTAGGAGCCTCGCGTGGGCACCCTATTCCCTGCAAGAACACTGAGTACCCTCAGGCCCCTGTGGGCCTGCTAAGCCACATGCAGGCCCGTAGCCCTTCGGAGCCACTCTGTGTATGCCGAGTGTAGAGCAACAGACTGCACTCTTTCTTGGGACAGCTTGATTTCCTCAACACTCCCACAGGTCGACGAACACCTTTCTAGCAGGTCCAACATGCCGTGCAAGTCTGACTCATTGCCCTAGTCTGAGCTGCACTGAGAAAAACCCTCGGCTTCCTATTCCATCTGGGACCCCCTGCCTGAAGTCACCCTACCTCCAGGAGAATGTCGGCTTGCGTTCCGACTGCAACGAAAGCCCAGTTCCTCGTGTAACACTGCAGGCTTTTGAAGAGCCACGGGCCCAGAGGGTTAGCTGGGGCGTTCCTTGGTTGAGGCAGTTCGCTAGATGCAGAATACCGTGCTTCGAGGAGTTGATTCGGGGAAGGAACCACTGGGTAACCTGTGTCTGTTTGGACTTGTTAGAAAGCACAGGGATGTATGCTGCATGTGCCCGTGGAAATGGGGGCCTGATGGAACTAGCCTTGCTTTCCCATTCTGAAAGCTCCATTCATGCTGCCTTGAAGCTACTTGAAATTGACTGCTGTTGACAGGCCACTAGCCACTGTAGGCATGGCTCTGGGAAGAAAGTGAGCATTCTCCAGGTAAGCAGGGTGCTTCGATGGCCGGGGTGGAGCTCATCCTGCCACGCTCTAGGGCTAAAGGGAAACTCAACGTGAGTACTGGCCTCGAGGTAAGTCCATGAGTAGCCTTGCAGAAAGGGGGGCATGCAGCTCTTTCCATGAGGTCTTAGTCGATGTTCTGCTTTGTTTTATTTTATTTATTTTATTTCTTATTGTTTTTTTAAGATTTATTGATTGATTGTTTGATTGCTATGTTGGGTCTTCGTTTCTGTGCTAGGGCTCTCTCCAGTTGCTGTAAGTGGGGGCCACTCTTCATCACGGTGCGTAGGCCTCTCACTATCGCGGCCTCTCTTGTCGCGGAGCACAGGCTCCAGAGGCGCAGGCTCAGTAGTTGTGGCTCACGTGTGCAGTTGCTCCGCGGCATGAGGAATCCTCGCAGACCAGGGCTCGAACCCATGTACCCTGCATTGGCAGGCAGATTCTCAACCACTGCACCAGCAGGGAAGCCTCTGTTCTGCTTTATTTTAAAGGAAGTACCCTTTTCAGGACCCGTAGGCCCCTCGGGTATGCATCATTTTCCCTCCAATATCAGTGAGTACCTCCAGACCCCTGTGGGCCTGCTGAGCAACATCGAGGCCCAAAGGTCGGTCCCTTGGAGGCCCTCTGTGTATGCCGAGTGATGGGCAACACACTGCTCGTTCCTTAAGGAGAGCTACATTTCCAGAGCACTGGAACAGCCTCAGGACCACATTTCTAGCCAGTGCGATGTGCCATGGAAGTGTTCGTCATGGCCCCCGTCTGAGCTGCCATGAGAAAACACTCTGCTTAGGAGTCTTCGAGGACCTCGTACCTGAAGTCACTCTGCTCGAGGAGAAAGTCAGCATCCTACCATGCTGTGTCGCTAACGGGACACTCAGCGTGAGCAGTTGTCTCGAGGTAAGGCCCTGAATTGCCATGCAGAAGCGGAGGCGTGCAGCAGTTTCCAGGAGGCCATAGCCGTTGCTCTGCATTATTTTAACGTCAGTACGCTTTGCAGGACATCTAGGAGCCTCGCGTGGGCACCCTACTCCCTGCAAGAACACTGAGTACCCTCAGGCCGCCGTGGGCCTGCTAAGCCACATGCAGGCCCGTAGCCCTTCGGAGCCACTCTGTGTATGCCGAGTGTAGGGCAACAGACTGCACTCTTTCTTGGGACAGCTTGATTTCCTCAACACTCCCACAGGTCGACGAACACCTTTCTAGCAGGTCCATCATGCCGTGCAAGTCTGACTCATTGGCCTAGTCTGAGCTGCACTGAGAAAAACGCTCGGCTTCGCATTCCATCTGGGACCCCCTATCTGAAGTCACTCTGCCTCCAGGAGAATGTCGGCTTGCGTTCCGACTGCAATGAAAGCCCAGTTCCTCGGGTAACACTGCAGGCTTTTGAAGAGCCACGGGCCCAGAGGGTTAGCTGGGGCGTTCCTTGGTTGAGGCAGTTTGCTAGATGCAGAACACCCTGCTTCGAGGGGTTGATTCAGGGAAGGAACCACTGGGTAACCTGTGTCTGTTTGGACTTGTTAGAAAGCACAGGGATGTATGCTGCATGTGCCCGTGGAAATGGGGGCCTGATGGAACTAGCCTTGCTTTCCCATTCTGAAAGCTCCATTCATGCTGCCTTGAAGCTACTTGAAATTGACTGCTGTTGACAGGCCACTAGCCACTGTAGGCATGGCTCTGGGAAGAAAATGAGCATTCTCCAGGTAAGCAGGGTGCTTCGATGCCCGGGGTGGAACTCATCCTGCCACGCTCTAGAGCTAAAGGGAAACTCATCACGAGTACTGGCCTCGAGGTAAGTCCCTGAGTAGCCGCGCAGAAAGGGAGGCATGCAGCTCTTTCCATGAGGTCTTAGTCGCTGTTCTGCTTTGTTTTATTTTATTTATTTTATTTTTTATTGTTTTTCTAAGATTTATTGATTGATTGATTGCTATATTGGGTCTTCTTTTATGTGCTAGGGCTCTCTTCAGTTGCGGTAAGTGGGGGCCACTTTGCATCGCGGTGCGTAGGACTCTCATTATCGCGGCCTCTCTTGTCATGGAGCACAGGCTCCAGAGGCGCATGGTCAGTAGTTGTGTCTCACGGGCCCAGTTGCTCCGCGGCATGTGGGATCCTCCCAGACCAGGGCTCGATCACGTGTACCCTTCATTGGCCGGCAGATTCTTAACCACTGCACCACCAGGGAAGCCCCTGTTCTGCTTTATTTTAAAGGAAGTACCCTTTTCAGGACTTGTAGGCCCCTCGGGTGTGCATCATTTTCCCTCCAAGATCAGTGAGTACCTCCAGACCCCTGTGGGTCTGCTGAGCAACATCGAGGCCCAAAGGTCGGTCCCTCGGAGCCCGTTTGTGTATGCCGAGTGATGGGCAACACACTGCTCGTTCCTTAAGAAGAGCTACATTTCCAGAGCACTGGAACAGCCTCAGGACCACATTTCTAGCCAGTGCGACATGCCATGGAAGTGTTCGTCACGGCCCCCGTCTGAGCTGCCATGAGAAAACACTCTGCTTAGGATTCTTCGAGGACCTCGTACCTGAAGTCACTCTGCTCGAGGAGAAAGTCAGCATCCTACCATGCTGTGTCGCTAACAGGACACTCAGCGTGAGCAGTTGTCTCGAGGTAAGGCCCTGAATTGCCATGCAGAAGCGGAGGCGTGCAGCAGTTTTCAGGAGGACATAGCCGTTGCTCTGCATTATTTTAACGTCAGTACGCTTTGCAGGATATCAAGGAGCCTCGCATGGGCACCCTATTCCCTGCAAGAACACTGAGTACCCCCAGGCCCCCGTGGGCCTGCTAAGCCACATCCAGGCCCGTAGCCCTTCGGAGCCAGTCTGTGTATGCCGAGTGTAGGGCAACAGACTGCACTCTTTCTTGGGACAGCTTGATTTCCTCAACACTCCCACAGGTCGACGAACACCTTTCTAGCAGGTCCAACATGCCGTGCAAGTCTGACTCATTGCCCAAGTCTGAGCTGCACTGAGAAAAACCGTCGGTTTCGCATTCCATCTAGGACCTCCTGCCTGAATTCCCCTTGCCTCCAGGAGAATGTCGGCTTGCGTTCCGACTGAAACTAAAGCCCAGTTCTTCGTGTAACACTGGAGGCTTTTGAAGAGCCATGGGCCCGGCGGCCTAGCTGGGGCATTCCTTGGTTGAGGCAGTTCACTAGATGCAGAACACCCTACTTCGAGGAGTTGATTCAGGGAAGGAACCACTGGGTAACCTGTGTCTGTTTGGACTTGTTAGAAAGCACAGGGATGTATGCTGCGTGTGCCCGTGGAAAAGGGGGCCTGATGGAAGTAGCCTTGCTTTCCCATTCTGAAATCTCCATTCATGCTGTCTTGAAGCTACTTGAAATTGACTGCTGTTGACAGGCCACTAGGCACTGTAGGCATGGCTCTGGGAAGACAATGAATTTTCTCTAGCTAGGCCGGGTGCTTCGATGGCCGGGGTGGAGCTCATCCTGCCACGCTCTAGATCTATAGGGAAACTCAACGTGAGTACTGGCCTCTAGGTAATGCCCTGCGTAGCCATGCAGAAAGGGAGTCGTGCAGCTGCTTCCATGATGTCTTAGTCACTCCTCTGCTTTATTTTAGAGGAAGTACCCTTTTCAGGACTCCTAAGCCCCCTGGTTGGCACCCTTTTCCCTACAGATCACTGAGTACCCCCTGACCCCTCTATGTTTGCTGAGCAACAGCCAGGTCAGTTGGCCCTTCAGTTGCCCTCTGTGTATGCCGAGCAAAGGGCCACATGCTACACTCTTACTTGAGAGAACTAGATTTCCTCAGCACTCCAACAGCTTTAGGAAAACGTTTCTACCCCGTTTAACATGCCATGGAATTGTAGCTCATTGCCCTATTGCGAGCTCTACTGAAAAAGCACTCTGCTAAGCATTCCTTCTAGGACTTCCTACCTGAAGTCACCTTTCCTCCAAGAGAAAGTCGTCTGGCATTCCAACTGTGAGTAAAGCACATTTCTTCGTGTTACAGTGCAGGCTTTTGGAGCAAGCACAGGCCCAGAGGCCTAACTCAGGCATTCCTTAGTTGAGGCAGTTCGCTACACACAGAACACCCCGTGTAGAAACGCTGATTCAGGGAAGTGCCCAGTGTGTAGCTCGTGTCTCTTTTCACTTGTTAGGAAGCACGTGTAAGTGTGCTGCGTGTCCTCCGGGAAATGGGGGCCTGACGGCAGAAGCCATCTCATCAGAGGTGTTGGGAGTGTGTAGAGGCCTTATATTCCTGTTGTGTGTCCTGCAGGCATCCCATGAAAGACCAGAATCTAGGTCAACTTGGGCAAGCCACTTAACTGGGCCTCAGCTTTCTTTATTTGTAAGGTGGGCACCACAGCGCTTCCCTCCCGTATGCATGGCGAAATCCTGGCAACAAACGTACACCATGTGGCCCCACTTTGAAATCTTTAAAGAGGTCTGCCAATAAAAGTGTCTGTAGATTGTACCTTCCCTGCAATGCGACACCTGGTGCAAGGTGGAGAGGTTCAGGAGTGAGCAGTTTGCCCTTCACATGAACGGACAGAGCTCAGCCAGCGGCGTCCCTTCACTGAGATCCTGGCTGCCGAGGTCCACACTGTCCATGTATCCAGGCTAGTTTCAGATGGAGACTGAGAGGGCAAATAGGCAGATGTAAGGATGCAATCCTCAAATCTTTGGCTTCAAATAATCCATCCCAAACTGCTACCCGAGCCCCCCAGTATCAAAAAGGAAACATGTTATAGACCCAGAAAAATGTGTTTCCCAAAAGGCCTAGGTTTGCCCTCATAGTCATCAGTATCTAAAATAGAAGTAGCAGTACACTTAAAATCTTAAACTTCTATGTATTTAGGGACCAAAGGCATTTTCATCAGAAAGAAAAGGGATTTAATAATGAAACCACAGAGAGATAAATTGTTTTCAAGCCCCTGATAAGAGAGGGGAGAAATGTCAACCTCATGGGAGTTGCAGAATCAGCAGTTAGGATTTTTGGATGCCATCTCTGGGGGAGAAGAGACTCCAGCCTGTACCCTCCCCGCCCCCCCTCCGCGGTATGCCTGGTTAGGAGGTGAGTCCTGCAGGCGCGGTGGCCCCTGGGCTGGCCGGAGCGGCAGGGTGAGTGCAGGGGTCCCTGGACAGAACAGTTTACCCTCCCTCCCCAGAGACACCTAGCAATGTCTGGAGGGTGGGCTAGCGGCAGGTGGCCAGGGACGCTGCCAAACACACTACAATGCCCAGGACGAACCCCACCACAGGGAGCGATTCAGCCCAGAATGTCAGCAGTGCTGAGGGTGAGAAACCTATGCATGTGGCAGTGCTGGCCTCCAGGAGGAGCTCAGGAGACAGCCCAACCCCCTTCCTGCCCACAAGGGGGCGATGGTCCTCTCCTGTAGCTTGCTCCGATTTAAGGGCCTTTTGCTGTCCGCTGCTGGTGAGTGACCCGGTGCCCTGGCTTTAGGAGTCGGGGCCTGAGAGCCTCGTTAGCTCCCCGAATTCTGTGCACTCAGAGTGCAGTTCACCCCCGCGCTCCCCACTGTTGTAGAGCAGGGTCTGCAAAGCCAGGAGGGGGGATTGCTGGATTTGGCGCTAGCAGGCTTGGTCTTGGCGTCACTGGTAATGCACAGGGTGGTATCTGGGGTAGAAAGAGACGAATCAGGCCGATTAGCAGCGAGGTGGCGGCTGCGGTGCGGAGCGCCCCTGAGTCGCGAGGCTCCGGGACCTGCTGGTCAGCAGCAGAGGCGTGACCAAGACGCAGCCTCACACCGTGCCCCGTGGCCTGGGCCTTTCGGAGCTGCCCTCTTCAGAAGGCTCTCCCAGGCGCAGACCACCCCATCCCCAAGCCCCAGCACGCTGGCCACTCCGCACTGGACATCGAGGGGTCGTGCGGGGTGTGGTGTCCACGCCAGACTGAAGTTCAGGTCAGAGGGGCTCAGCCTGAGGCTGTAAGGAGATGGATGGGTCAGTAGGTTAGTGGCGGTATCTCTTGGGAGGGAATCACAGGGAATTTTTACTTCTCAGTTAGCTTCTGCATTTTAAAAACTTCTGCCATGAGTATGCATTTCTGTAACCAAAACCTTATTAGAGTGGAAGCTTAGCGAGGCAGGTTTGCAAAAGGACCCTGCCTGACTCTTGACCCGCCTGTGTGCCTAAATGCGCATGCAGCTGGGGCTTGGTCAGCCGTGGTGACCTCCTGAAGCTATTTACAACCTGTAAGCGGTGTGTGCTCCTCCACGGGATATCTCAGTTCTCTGACTCTCAGGTTCTTCTTCTGTGGAGAAAAAGGGCAGATATGTTCTACAAATCTCCACAGTTCCCCGTGGAGAAGGTACCTCTGGGCATGAACATGTGCTGGAGTGGCATGATGCTGGGGTCTGCCCCTCACAGCTCAATCTCAAAGACTCCAAGCAGAGCTGCCTATTTTATATTTTTCTTCCCTTCTGAAGACATTGGCTGGCACTTGGCCTTGGTCCAGGGTGTACGCCTTCTTCAACCTGTTGACTGCAGAGTCCTCACATTGCTTTGGGCTTGGTCCAAGTCTGTGCTTGAGTGGAGGACGGGGCTTTGAGAGGGTCCACACACCCCTTCTTCGCAGCCACGCACCTTCTTTTCCTTGCCAAGCTCTCCCTTCTCCTACTGTGACAACGAAGCAGCTGCTTCAACCTCTTCTGTAACCTGGGCTCTCCCATCTGTCTTCAGTTTTTCCCATGCTCATAGCTGGTTAGAAACCTGCGGAGGGGTGTTTTTCAGACGAACTTGAGTAACTTGCCCTCGTAGATTAGTTAAGAGTCTGTAGGTCTCGAAGGGATTTGTGGAAAAGACCCAGCAGAGTCTGCGAGAACCCGAGGCGGCTGTGGCTGGAGCCAGGTGAGCCACAGGTTAGGGGAGTCTGGGCCTCATCCTCTGTGAGGGTGGATGCTCTACTGCTGTCCTCTGCCTCGGGCCCTCATCTGTGAAATGGGGGAACAGTGAGGACTGCCCTCCCGAGGTCGTCATGAGGCTTAATGTGTGAATGCACCGACCACTCAGAGCAGCCCTCACCGCAGGGAGCAGTGTGTGTGTGTGTGTGTGTGTGTGTGTGTGTGTGTGTGTGTGTGTGTGTGTGTGTGATTGTAGCCACCGGGCTTCGCTTTTCTCCACCAGCTCCTTCTTCACGGGGAAGCAAGGAGAGGCATGGGAGGGAGGGAAGGAGAAGACTAGAAAAAGGAGGCAGAGGGAGGTCCCTGGGGAAGGGTTTCTGCCACTCATGCATGGGTGGCCTGGGGTCCAAACTTGGGGTTTTACACCAGGGCGTGTGAGCAAGGGGCGGCGGCCAGGGGCAGAGCATTTGCAGACCGCACGCAGGTCTGGACAGAGCAGGAAGACGCCAAGGCTCTGCCTCCTCCCAGCTGTCAAGGCCCGAGGCAACAGGTCATCCCTTCTGAGTCGCTGAGAAATTGGGAGGTGCTAGTGCAAGGGCACAAAGTTTCAGTTATGCCATATGAAAACAGGTTCTGGAGTTCTGTTGTATAATATGGTGCCTGTAGTTAACAATACTGTATTGTGTGCTTAAAATTTACTGAGGATGGCTCCTATCTTAAGCATTCTTACCATACACACAAAGAATGATGATAATAGGAATAATAATAAATAAAGGAAAGAATATGTTGGGAGGACACCTTTGGAGTGACACATATGTTTACAGTGTAGATTGTGGTGATGGTTTCATGGGTGTAATCTGTCTCCATACTCACATAGTTGCATGTATTAATCATGTGCAGCTTTCTGTATGTCAATGATACCTTCATAAAGTGGTTTAAAACAATAAAATGGGGGGGGGGATATAGTCACTCCAAGTACTGAGCACGTTGCCTGTCACAGTAAATAAGTAAATAAATGTAATTATGGTTTAACCTTAGCTCAGGACTGAGAGTGGGTCCCACAGGTACTTGGCAGGTGGTGTCTGTGGCCAGCTCCTCCACCCTGGCTCAGCACTGCTTCTGTGAAGCACAAGGGCTCCCCAAACACAGAGACCAGCTCCAGGTGCAGCTCCTGACAAAGAAGGTGGGCTGGTCGCAGACACCTTGTTTTGGTTACTTGCTATTCCTTCCCCCACACGCCCTTTCATTGTCCTGGTCCTTAACCTTTAACTCCTGTAAGAAGCTGGGTTTGCAGATTTCTGAAGACATTTTGCAGTGTGCAGACCTGTTTCACCTTTGTTCCCCATCCTTGGGTCTGGAGATAAAGGCGGGAAGACAGTACTCTATGAAAGGAACAATCATAAACCTCAGGTATGCTCACCCTCAGGTGCCTCAGACTTCAAAGAAATGGCAAACTAGGCATCTCATTTTATACATGGCCCTCTTTAAGTACACTTGTATGTACATAAAATGAAATTGTACTGAAGTAAATCTTATTGCTGAACGTTTGCTTTCCGGAAGACACTTTGGTGTAAAAGTTCCTAAGAAAATTTGTTTTTTTAAAGGACCAAAAGTGGGGTGAATGTTTCATGGGTAAAGACCTTTTTCGTAACGAGTGAAGGTGAAATGAGCAGACTGTGCGACTCAGATTCCAGCTGCATCCCTGTCACTGCCCTCGGGAGTGTGCCGGAAGGACCCCAGAGAGCTGGCCCGCTGGGATGAGCTTGTAGCCTTGGGGCCCCAAACTGGAAGGATGGTCAGCATTCCTGGTGCTCTGGGTTCAGCAAGACCTGACTGAGGTGGGTGGGAGGTGAGTGGGAACACAGCTTTGCCCAGAGCTATCTCGTTGGCCTGTGCTAGAGGGGGAACAGAAGGTCAGAGCAGGCCTGGGTGAACCCAAGGTGCTGGCTGAATGTAATTTTTTTGTTTTTTTTTTAATAAAGGGACTCTCTTTTCTGGTTGTTGGCTGAGTATGTAATGTCCGCTCTGGGTCATCTAAGGGCCGAGACCAAGTACTCTGTTCCTGCTGTGACCCGTGCTTCTGCTACCACGTGCTGCACAAGGTAGGTACCTCAGAGTCCTAGCTGAACAGCTCATAGAGAGACAGGTCTCACCCTTGCTTCTCCACCTGCATCTTACAGAGGTGGAAAGTAGGAACTGCAGCCCGGCAAGCCACGGACCCAGGCAATCCTAAAACTGCAAAGTCACCTGTGTTGATTCCAGCCAGCTTTTAGTAAGTAAATCCGTGACTCTTGTAAGAAGAGATTTCAGAAGATGTGTACCCTCTACAGAATTCACATTTAGTGAGGGGCGTGTGACAAGGTATACACAATTTTAATCTTTTTATTTTACTAATAGCGTATCTTAATGATTGAAAAATAGAAATTCCTGTAAATAAAAAGAAAACCAGAAAGTACTCATATTTTACACACCTAGTGTTCACGATCTAATGGGCCTGCTTCGCCTTCCCCTCTCTCTTCTATCTGAGCCTGCACGATGGACGGGACTCACCTGGTACAAGTGACGCGGGGTCGAGCTGGACTGTTGGTTTTCTGCTCCGCCTCTGCTTCCTCTCCGCATCCTGGACTCTAAAGAAGATGAATGAAATGTCTGCTCTGGTTGCTGGCTGTTTCATCGCCAACTTAACCTCAGTCTGTGGTTGTGGAGGACCTCAGAAGTCAGGAAGGTCCCCCGCCGCCAACATGGGGAGGGTGGGGCTGGACCCAGGTTCCAGCCCAGCCCTGACACGCAGTGCGCTCAGTGGGACATGTTGGCATGCACGCAAGGCTGTAGCGCTGCCAGCCCCCATATGCTGCCTTCTTGAGGGCTGGCGGTGCCCTTCAGGACTGGCTGCATCTTTCGTCCCATTTGAGTGGGCAGTAGTAGATAATAAAATCTCAGAATATCCCTTGACCCCTGACCATCCAGGCAGGCATCTGTGGTCCTCCAGCTCAGGCCTGCCTGGGCCCTGTCAAGCCCCTGTGGCCAATCACTGAGCTGACCTTGCTGCTGGGCAATTGAACAGCTACCTGGGCAACGTAGACGGCCCCTTGGGATGTTTCAGTTCCCTACATCCATGTGATTGAGAAAAGGGCCTCCTCCCTAATAGCCTCTCAGCCTTCCGAGAGGAAGTAACCCTCCAGACATTGAGTGTGGCCCTGGCCACAACCAGCATACAGCAGACCGTGGCCCTGCCATCCTCTGGCCTTCGGGTTGTTGAAAACCTTTGACATTCATACTCATTAAAAATCAAAGGTATGGGAGCAAGTGGCTTCCCAGCTGGTGTTTTCACTCTGAGGCCACGTGGTCTCCAGGAGCCACGTGCATCCGGGGCCCAGTCCCTGTGGCCTCTGGAAAGCCAGCCAACTGTGGATTCCACGGTATAGAATCATCCTTGAGACACTGCTCCGTTGAGTAACAGTTTCCTTACCACCTACCATTTGGTTTCTGTTCTCTGTAAAGGAGAGAGCAGAGACTGGAAAATGAGCAAATGTGTTCTGTGGAGATGGGTGATTAATATAGTCAGAGGGCAGGTGTGACTCCTGGGCTCCCACCTCCCAGGGACACAAATGAAGTCTGTGTGCCTTTTGAGGTACACTGGCAATCAGGGCCAGCCTCTGATGTGAGGCACCGATGCCCAAAGCAAGAGTCTTGAGTTTACCACCAACAGCAAAGTTGCTATTTTAGCAAGTGGAAGAGCTTCCTGCCATCAAGGGAGGACAGCAAGAGCCCTGGATGGGTGACCACAGTCACTGACCTTAACTGAACCTCTTCTTTTCTGTTAAAATGGACATTGAGTGGGTGTCGCCTGGAGTTTCTGGAAGCCCTGGATGCAGTGAGAGAGAGTGTTCCTGTGAATGGGGCCACCCAAAGGCATTTAGCAGGACAAAGGATTGGAGGGAGACCAGATCACACTGCAAGAGAGTGAGCCACCAGAACTGCCAGGTCCAAATCCACTCTTAAACCTGTCTCTTGCAGTTATTAATTTATTTCTATCATTTAAAAATAATGTTTTATTTTACTTTAGTAAGTGTGTCCAGTCCATTGGAATCAAAAAAGTCATAGCTGATACATCAGAACGAATAATCCCTGAGACTCCCTTGGGTGCCCTACTGGATGGGGCATGGCTGGGAGAGATGAAGACACTGAGCAGGGTCCGAACTTAGGGGAACTGCCAGACTGCTGTGTCTCTGTTCCTTCCCTGTCCCAGGAGAGCGAAATCCCGGAACAATGAAAGGACAAGCAAAATGGGGAAGAGGTCTTTTGGTGGCTTAACTGTTGTGTTTGTATTTTCCTTTGTTATGTTCCATTTTGTTAATGTGTGTTTTTACTGGGAAGTTACCCATTTCCTCTAGATTTCTAGTGTGATGCAATAGGTTTCTCATTCTAGTTTTCAACTGAATTGTCACTTATTAACTGACATCCAAATTTCATTTGGGTTTCCTTCATTCTAAATTTTTGTCTTCCAGGATGCCATCCAGTGTATCACGTGACATTTAGTCATCATGTCTGTTTAGGCTCTTTTGGGCTTTCACAGTTTCTCAGACTGTCCTTGTTTCTATGACCTTGACATTGGTGAGGAGTACTGGTCAGATATTTTGTTGACTGTCCCGCATTGGAATTTACTTGGTGTTTGTCTCAGGATTAGGCTTGAGGTATGGGTTTTGAGTAAGCAGATCACAGAGGTAAAGTGCTTTCTCATCACTTTATATCAAGGGAACAGGCTCTCAAGGCAACTTATCACTGTTACTATTAACTTTGGTCACCTGGCTGAGGTAGTTTTTCAGATTTCCCCACAATGAAGTTAAGTTTTTCCCATTTCCGTGCTGTGTGTCTTCTTTAGGAGGAAGCTACTTTGGGAACCAGCACTTATGGAGACAGGAGTTATCTCCACCTCCACAATCCATGGATGGCTGAGTGTCCACATCAATTATTTGGACTTCTGCATAGGAGATTTCTATTCAACCTTATTGATTAAAACAAACAAACAAACAAACAAAACCCTATGCAGTTACTTATTTTTACCAGCATGGACACCTGTGGACAGTTTTTTTTGTTTGTTTTTCTTTGTTTTTTTAACTTTTTGTTATAATCCAGCAGTCCAGATTTTGTTGCTAAGTTCATTCCTACTTTGGCTATTGAGAGCTCTTTCCATTGGCTCCTGTTTTCCTTTGACATCATTCCACCCTGTGGATTTTTTTTTCTTGATACTTCCTTATTTTCTGATATAAGATTCAAGATTGTCCTGGCTCATATATTTACTGTGTCAGTCCTAGTGCCAGCCATTATTTCAAAGAGCTCTGGTTTTTTTTACTAGAGAATGTTATGAAAAAGTTACATATAGGAGCTAAAAGTGCTCAGCTGATAATGCAAGGAAATATATGCATGTATTCCCACCTTTGTGTATTGTTGGGTCTCAGGGAGGGGTGCTCCACAATGGCATATCAATTATTTTGAATTACAGTTCCTTAATAAATGGCTGATGCAAGAGGGACACTCTGACTCTCTATCTATGTCCTTGAAAGCAGGAAATAAGTCTCTCATGTGAAAGGTGCAAAAGCCTATATGAACAACCCTTGGTACTTCTTTAATTTACTGCCCCAAGCCCAAACTCTGTTTAGATTCTTCACTAATTCAGTATCCCAAGCCTAAGTTTCTTTGGCCTGTAAATTCCCCATAACTTTATTCTGTGATGAAATTAAGCCTCACTTTCTGTTATAGTTGGGGAGGGATCTGTAAAGCACCTTGGTTTTTAAAGCAAAAGTTTGTTACTGGAACAAAGTGTACCCCCAAAATAGTCTGATGCTCAAGATGTCTGTGTTCCCTTCATGTGATAGTTCAGGGCAGGTGGGGGTCGGGGCCCGGGCTCTGTCCTCCTTGTTTCTCTTCCCGGCTTTCAGGTGGAGGGCTCCAACCAGCAGGGGATGGGGGGACCATATGGCACCATGCCCTCCATCCTAGGACACAGGCTGGGCAAGGCCCTCACCACCTCCAGCACTTCCATTTGGAGCTGCAGTGGGTGGGAAAGCTGGGAGGTGCAGGCTGGCTGTGAACAGGAAAAAGGGACGTGGGCTCTGGTGGACAGCTGGGCGGCTCTGCTGTGGCAGGGTCACCTGGAAGCTGGCGCACAGCCTCTGGTCCTGTGAAACATGAGTACACATCAGCATGCAGTCTCTGATGCTTTGTGGTTCTGGAAATCCTATAGGAGGTGGTTCAGAGCAGATTAAGGTAATGCTCTCAGTGGAGGTGGTGAAGCCAAAGGTCTGCCCTTCAGACTGAAGGTGCTAATGTGGGTGTATATACAGGACAAAACCATCTCGTGTGAATGTAGATCAGGCTCGTTTAAGATCAGTGCAGCCGTGGGGCTTCCCTGGTGGTGTAGTGGTTGATAATCTGCCTGCTGATGCAGGGCACACAGGTTCGAGACGTGGTCCGGGAAAATCCCACATGCCGCAGAGCAGCTATGCCCGTGTGCTACAACTACTGAGCCCCCACGCCTAGAGCCCGTGCTCCACAACAAGAGAAGCCACCACAATGAGAAGCCCGTGCACCGCAGTGAAGAGAAGCCCCCCTCGCCGCAACTAGAGAAATCCCGTGTGCAGCAACGAAGACCCAACACAGCCAAAAATAAATAAATAAATAAAATTTTAAAAAATCTTATAAAAGGAAAAAGAAAAAGATCAGTGCAGTCGTGTTATGCCTAAAATCTCATATCTTGTGCCTTTCCTCGGGGACAGCTTCCTCAGTTCTTGAGGCTACTGTAACTCACATACAGGGGAATGGAGAGTGGGCTATCTAGTGTGAGACCTTCTTTACCCTGTGTGTGAGTCTGCTTGGGGCTGCCATAACAAACACCACAGACCGGGGAGCTTGAACAACAGACCTACCTCCTAGTCCTGCATGCCGTCTGAGATCAAGGTGTCTGCAGGCTGTTTTTTTCTTGAAGCTTCTCTCCTTGGTGTGTAGACAGCCATCTTCTCTTCACATGATCTTCTGTGTCCTAATCTTCTGGTAGGACATCAGTCTTACTGGATTAGGATCCACCGTAGTGACCTCATTTTACCTTGATCACCTCTTTAAAAACCCCATCTCCAAATACAGCCACATCCTGGGGTCCTGGGGGTTAGGGATTCAGCATGTGAATTTTCGGGGGCACAACTGAGCCCACAGCATCCTGCTTAGGAACTAACATGTGCCTCGGTCCTTCCTTCCCTCAAGTCCCATGGGGAACATGCGATAGCTCAGGGAGAGGCCACTCGTGCAGTGTTTGTGTCCCAGTTGGGGAACCCTTCTCTGCTCTCTTTGATCAGGCAGCAGCAGTGCCAGCCCCATCCTGAGGTGAGCGGTTCTGGGGTTTCCTGCCGTGTCTCCTGGCCTGCTGAGGTGCTCAGTATCAGGGAACCAAGAGCCAGCAGCCTCGTGGGGATGCCGGGGACTCTCAGGGCCTTGGCAGATGTCTCTCCCAGCAGATACTCTAGCGAAAGTGGGGAAACATTTGGGGATTACATGTGGGAGAGAGTCACAGTCTCGTTTATGCTTCAGAAAGACCACGTTGGGGTGGGATGTGAGACGCACCGTGGGGGCAGGGAGATTTGTCAGGGCCTGATGGAGGAACCAGGCACAAGATCGGGCTTGGGCCAGGGCTGTGGGTGTAGAGGGGAATTAGTGTGAATTTGGAGGAGGGGGTCGCAGGGTATGAGATCAGCTGGTGCACAATTCTCTGGTTGGTTGATGGTGAGGTAACAGGGTGGTGAACAGTATCAATTCTTAGGTGCCAGTAGGTCTGGGGGCTCTTGATCATCAAGTACAGTAGTTAATGTCTTCCATCTGGTAGAAGTCTGTAAAACAACTCAGGAAGCGTGCATCAGATGCTGTTATCCAGGTACTTCAGAGAGGAGCTACAGCAGAGGATATGGGGGGGTGGGTCTGTCCTGGGAAGGCCCCGTAGGGTCCTGCTCTGTTACACCCCGTGCCTGGGCTCAGCAACCTGGGAAGGTGGGGCTGCTCCTGGGTGTGGGGAGCTGCAGGATCCCGGTCCTCTGAGGGCCCTGTTAGCCCCCAAGGTGAGATGGGGGTGCAGTGACTGGACAGAGGCGTCTGGCCTGGGAGAGGGGTCCGGGCTGGAAATGTCACGGGACTCATAGCAGGGAGGCAGAGGAAAGACCAGGCTGGGGAAGGTGGGTTACAGCAGACTCCACGGATGTGTCTGTGGGCCTGACAGAAGCAACTCAGAGCCAGAAGAAGTGGCCGTCAGGAGCTCAGCTTCATTCTCCTGTTCCTTTGTAAAACTGCTGTGTCAGTTTGAAACACCACCAAGAGACTTCTGGGCCCATTGCTGCCATGGTTTCATCAAAGGGGCCCGGGTGGAAAACAGAACCACTGCAGGCCCCACCCATGTCCCCACTGGGGGTGAATCCGATCAGGGCTCCAGGGCTCACAGACTTGAGGGAACCTCTGTCCTCCGGACTGGTCTTCCTCCTTCCTCTCACCTGCTGGTCAGGAGCCCAGGCACCCCCATCCTGTCTCCATCCCCCAGGGCCTGGATTCTGGGACAGCTTAGAGGTAATGCAAGACCCTCACGCTCCTTTATGTGCCCGGGGGCAAGAATGTCTAAAAAGGTGCAACTGGCTGATTACAGAGGGCTGAGTGTTTGCAGCAGGTATGGTTGGAAAGATGGGGTGTGAGTTTCCTATGTCTTCACAGCCTTCCCAGTGTAAAGATCTGTGCATGTCCTATGGCCAGTGAACTCCCCACACCATCCTCCCAGGAAGCTCAGCCAAGTATTATGAGGGCAGAGGCTCTCCCCTTGCTTATCTGTAACTTCCCACTCCCACAATGAGGAGCTTGGTGCCCACTATCTGCCATTTACCTATGCATTGCTCCTTTCCAGATTACATGTGCAGAGGTTTCAGAATTGTTAGCTGCTGCACCCTGGAAAGAACTCCATAAAATAAAGTCCACTGTTTGTGTACATTTTGCATTTAGTTTAGAGATTGCGTTCATTTCCACAGTTAACTTAGGTCAGCACCTTTTATCCCATCCCCTACAGTGAGATTTTTCCATTCATTTCTAATACAGTTAGATTCTGTCACCTTGAGTATTCCATCCTGCCACACTCCTACATCCTAAATAACTAAATTTGAATAGATTATGATTGACCCCTTGGGCTACACACATCTGTGGGCTTAGACAAATGCACAGTGACAGGTATCCATCCTAGAGTGTCACATGGAACGCTTCACACCCCCACCCCATGATCTGCTTATCATCTGTGTAGCTTTGCCTTTCCCAGAATGTCACCAATGGGGTCATACTGTGTGCAGCCTCCTCAGCCTGGATGCTTTCACTTAACAATATATACTGAGGATTTATCCATGTCTTTCCATGGGTTGATGGTGCATTCCTTTCTGCTGCTGAGTAGTATTCCATTGTATGTGTATGGGAGGAAAAACAATTTTCACTCTGTCCTTCTAGGTTCTTGGTTGAGCCCCACCCCCGCCCTGTAATAAAAGCCAGATTAACAGGAGAAAAACAGAAGTTATAAAGCATATATACCTCCTGTATACAGGGGAGCTACCCAGAAAAATTGAGTCACTCCCTGAAATGGCCAAAGCCATCACCTTAAATACCAAATACCATATTCAGATAAAAACAAAAGACCTTGGGGAAGGGGGGAAGCCAATAGTGGCAGGTTATCATGCAAAGCACAGTAAACAAAGGTATTGTATGCAGATTTAAGTCGGGACTTCTCCGTTGATAAGAGTGACTTGAGATTTAATCATCCTTCTATTTCTGGTGCAAAGAGGGACACTCCGTTACAAATGGAGATTTCCTTATAAATGTCCTTCATAAAAGGTCAGTCTCTACTCAGTTTTTTCTATCTTTCTTTTTTTGAATGAGACTGAAATAATCCTTATGCCAGAGAGACATATATTGGCGTGGTGTATTCTGCTCGCCTTGACATGGATGTCCTCCACTTTGCTTATGCAGTCATCTAGTGAAGGATATCCCGATTTCTTCAGGTTTTTAGCCATTACGAATAGTGCTGCTGTGCATAATTGCATCCTTGTCTGCTTTTGGACATAGATTTTCAAAGCAGTTGCCTATATACTGGACGCATAATTGTTGGACCCCGAGGGGAGGCTTGATTAGTTGTGGAAAAAAGCTGCGGAACTGTCTTGCCTCGTGGCTGTGCCTGCACCCCAGCTATGAGGAGGGGTTGCTCCTCACCCTCCAGCAGTCGGTGTTGCCATAGTTTTGTTGGAGTTTAGCCATCCTAGTAGGTGTGCTGTGATGGCTCACGATTTTAATTTGGAAATCCCTAATAGTATATCATTTTTTGTATAATTTTTGTATGGTTTTTATTATCTGTATATCTTTTTTGGCCAGGTGTGTGTTCAAATCCTTACCCATTTTTAAAATGGGGTTGTTTTAGAGGTCTTTGTGCATTTTGAGTCCAAGTCCTTTACTGGATATGTGGTTTACAAGTATTTTTCTCCCAGTTTGTGGCTTGTCTTTTTTATCTTGGAGAGGCAGCAGTGAGTGGTGGCATGAAGCGAGATCTTCATTCCCTTCCCCAGGAATTGAAGCTGGGTAGCCTGGATGAAAACCAGGAATCCTAGCCACCACCCCTGCTAGCTCTTGCCCCCAGTGAAAAATGCATTTCTCATAGAGGTAAAAACTGTAAAAGCAGGTGCAAAGTTTATCATTAGAGACATAGCACAGCAACAAGTGGGAGAGCACACAGAGAAACAGTTTGTTTAGTTAAGACAGAAGCAAGGCAGAGATGCACACCCGGAGAGAAAGGGTGTGGACACCCTGCCTAATGAGGAGGAGTGCAGTAGAGAGGCGGTTAAGTCACTTATTTAGGGCAGTTCTTCCGGGTCTCTGTTCACCTCTGGCCAATTATCTGGTTTCTTTTTCCACACCTGCCCTGCCCTGGGACCCTCCCCAACATGCGTGCGCAACTTTTTTCCAAGACGGATTACAGCCCAGAGGCCTATGTGACGACCTTAGCATCACCTATTTTGGGGTGGTGCCCCTTCCTTTTTGACCCCCAAGGAACCTTTCTGCGCATGTGCAATGTTTCCGTTGCCCCAAGGATGAGAAATATATGATTTCTTGATCTTTTAACAGGGTTTAGTCCCACTCTGTCCCTCCCATAAAAATGTCCAATGTCTGGTTATTTACCCTATTTGTGTTGCTGGTTTTCATATCGAGGTGCAGACCTCGAAATATAGACAGAAGTCTGGTCATAAATATGTAGTCCTAGAGCCCGTTTGTCTCTTGCTTCAGGAAATGTAAACAGGGGGCTGGTAATGAATGTCCAGCCTGGAGCCCATTTTTTTCTCATCCCAGTAAAGTGTGAACCGGAGGCCAGTTGTAAATGTGTAGGCTGGAGACCATTTATGTCCTGCCTCATTTTGTCTTTGTGAATAAGGTCTTTGAGAGTAGAAATCTTTAATTTTATAAAGTCCACCATATTTTTTTCTTTTGTGATTGGCCTTGTATGTTAAAACTCAAAGCTCGTGATCTATAGACGAAACCCAAGGTCATGTAGATTTTCTTCTATGTTTCTCTGTAATTTTCATAGCCTTGCATTTGAAATGACTGTGAATAAATTTGTGTGAATTTGGCATAAGTTTTCAAGTTCGTGTCTAGGGACTTCCCTGGTGGTCCTGTGGCTAAGGCTCCGTGCTCCCAGTGCAGGGGGCCTGGGTTCCATACCTGGTCAGGGAACTAGATCCCACGTGACTCAACTAAGAGTTTGCATGCTGCATCTTAAAAAAAAAAAAAGGTCCCGTGTGACACAGCTAAGACCCAGCGAAGCTAAATAAATAAATATTAAAAAAGAATAAGTAAAGTCTGTGTCTATAATCATTTCATTTCTTACGGTTTCTAGTTAATTGCTCCTTAACTATTTTGGAGAATTCATGGGTCATTTGGCTCTATTTCAATTTGAATTTCCACAGCAGAACGGATGTAGCAGAAACCTGGTCTCCTCAGGACCCACTGGGGCTTTGGGACACTGTGGGGTCCGGTTTACGCTGAGAGGAGCCAGGTCTCCTCTGGACCTGCTGGGAGGTGACGCTACTAAAGGAAAAGGTGAGGAAAAGTGGGGGAGAAGGTTCTTGTGTCTAGTTGAGTGCGGAGGGTGTCTGTCCTCAGAGGACCCAGGAGAGGAAGGGCTTCATGTGGAACACTGGGTTTTTAGCCAGTTTTTGTGTGGTGTAGACAGAGTGCAGTGTTCTTTGGTGTGTGGTGTCCAGTTTTGCCAGCACCATTTATTGAGGGGACTGTTGTTTCTCCAGTGTATATCCTTGGCTCTTGTGAATTAACTTACCGCATAACCGTAGGTTTATTTCTTGGGTCTCTGTCCTGTTCCTCTGGTCTGCGTGCCTGTTTTTGTGCCAATTGCACACTTTTTGGTGACTGTAGCTTCGTAATGTAGTGTGAAGTCAAGGAGGGAGATGCCTCCAGCCCGTTCTCCTTTCTCAGACTCCCTTTGGCTATTCAGGGGCCTTTGTGTTTCCACACAAATGATAGGAACGCTTGCTATATTTCTGTGAAGAATGCCATTGGAGTTCTGACCAGGCTTGCTTTGCATTTGAACATTGCTTTTGGTAGAATGGACATTTTAACAGTGTTCTTTGCATCCATGAGCACGGGATAGCTTTCCATTCATTTGTGTCTGTTCAGTTTCTTTCATCAGTGTTTTACAGTTTTCAGTGTGCTTTCACATCCTTGGTTCAATTTATTCCCAGGTATTTTTTAGATGCAATTGTAAATGGGATTGTTTTCTTCATTTCTCTTTCTGATGGCACATTATTAGTGTATAGAAAGACAAGTGATTTTTAGAGCTTCCTTTGTGGCTCAGTGGTTAAGAATCTGCCTGCCAATACAGGGAACACGGGTATGAGTCCTGGTCTGGGAAGATCCCACATGGTTCGGAACAACTAAGCCTGTGCGCCACAACTACTGAGCCTGTGCTCTGGAGCCCGCGAGCGACAACTGCTGAGGTCGTGTGCCACAACTACTGAAGCCTGCTGTCTTACAGCCCATGCTCCGCAACAAGAGAAGCCACCGCATTGAGAAGCCCGTGCACCGCCACGAAGAGTAGCCCCTGCTTGCCGCAGCTAGAGAAAGTCCGTGCACAGCAACGAAGACCCAATGCAGCCAAAGATAAATAAAGAAATAAATATATATATATTTTTAAATTTTTATTTATTTATTTATCTATGGCTGTGTTGGGTCTTCGTCTCTGTGCAAGGGCTTTCTCCAGTTGCGGCAAGCGGGTGCCACTCCTCATCGCGGTGCGCGGGCCTCTCACTATCGCGGCCTCTCCTGTTGCGGAGCACAGGCTCCAGACGCGCAGGCTCAGCAATTGTGGCTCACGGGCCCAGTTGCTCCGCGGCACGCGGGATCCTCCCAGACCAGGGCTCGAACCCGTGTCCCCTGCATTAGCAGGCAGACTCTCAACCACTGCGCCACCAGGGAAGCCCAAGAAATAAATATTTTTTTAAACATTTATAAAAAAAAAAAAAGAGAAGTGATTTTTGTGTACTGATTTTTTACGCTGCAGCTTTACTGAATTCGTTTATTAGTTCTAACAGGGTTTTGGTGGTTTGATGTGGGAAACTAGAATTCAGATATCCCACTGTTTCTACTACAGCCAGGTCATCCACAGCACCCAAGACACAGTGGCTCCTAATATAATCTTCCCACGGTGCCTGTTAATAACGCATGGACCCTACAAGAATGATGGGCTGACGTCACCACTTTAGGTGAATCGCATCTGGTTAAAGCTTGGCCTCTATTATGAAGTTTGATGTCTTCTCTGCTTTTTTTGGGCATGGTTTTGACCTGGTTCTTTTGAAAAGTAATGTACTCCCCAGTAATTTCAAGTGTATAAAAAAACTATAAGTAGCAGTACAAAATACACCACCTCACATCAACTACTCCAGTGTGTTTTATGCAATACTGGGGTCCTCTCCCAGGGAACCAGAACATAAAGACCCAAAGACGAAATTTTATGGTTCCACCTTATAATCCTATCCACGGGCCCACTTCAACATTCACCATCTCCGCAACTCTATGGAAATGTCTTTTCCCATTCTGATCCAGTTTTCTTTTTCTGAAACCATTATTGAGACTTTCCCTAATTTTCAAAACCTTTATGGATTTAAAACACACGAGCTAAGTATGATCTGGGTGACCTTTTCTGCATGACCTCTTTGACTTAGAATGTGTTCAGTGTTCATCCGTGTTCTAACATGTATCATCAGTGCTTCATTCATTCTTTTCATTGTGATTAAAACTAACATTTAACATTTAAATCATTTTGAGTATACAGTTCTGTGGCATTAACTACATTCACATTGTTGTACAAATATTCTCACCATCCATCTCCTGGACCGATTCATTTTCCCCATGGGAAACTCTGTATCAATTTCTCTACATTTTTGCCAAAATTTGTTATTTTTAATTTTCTTGATTATAGGCCTTCTAGTGTATGTGGAGGGGTATGGCGTTGTGGTATTAATGTGCATTTCCATCGTGACTAACGATGTTTAACATCTCTTCAGGTGTTTGTTGACCATTTGTATGTCTTATCTGGAGAAGGGTCTTTTCAAGTCCTTTTTCCATGTAAAAAACTGGGTTGTTTGAGGGGGCCTGCAGCTCCGCCACCCGAGCCGGGTCCCTGCAAGCGCTCCTGCTGGCGGCCTTGGCCTCGCTGAGTCCAGCCTGGAGCGGTCTCTGCGCCGCAGGGGCCCGCGCGCCGGGGCATCGCTAGCGGCCTCGCAGGGGCGCCGCTTCCTGCCTCGCGCTCGCAGGAGAGGGGACGCCCGGCCCTAGGCGCCCGTGCCAGGAGCGCCGAGACTGTGGTGTGCTGCGCGGAAGCGGCGCCGGCGGGGCGGGTCTTGCTCGGCATTGGCTGCGGCTCCCGTGAGCGCGCCGGTGGTCCGCGCGCCTCTCCCGGAAGTGGGCGTCCCGGCCAGAGCACACCTGGCGCGGGGCGTCCTGGGGGTCCTCGCCGTCGGCCCCTGGCCAGCCGGCGCGGGTCCAGGGAGCCAGCGCGTGGCGGCCGGGAACGACCCCTCCCGTGGGTCCCTGGCACCGCAGCGGCATCCGAGCGCGGAGCAGAGGGCCGCGGGCCGCAGGTAAGGGGACGGGGGCTCGTGGGGGTGGGTGGAGGAGGGAACCACGACTCACACCAGAGCTGTTCGGCACAGTCGCGGAGCCCCCTAACCTGGCGGCCGCAGGAAGGGCTCGCCTTTGAGTAGAGGCTTTGAGGACAGGCCCGAGCCTACCCTGTCCAATTTTACAAAACATCTGCTGGTGTAAAGCTCGCTCCCGCGCGGTTTTCCCAAGTAGCCAAGTGCCCCACGCGAGGTATCTGCAAGGAGAACCTGAGAGGGCCCGTAGCCCTGAGAGACTTGCCCTTGGCTTATGGCAAGGCCAAGGGATTTATCCTGCATGGTGATTTCTCCTGCTGAGAACCCCCAAACCCCACTCTGGCCAGCTGGCCCAGCTCTGCTTCCTGCACGTCTCCAGCCCGGGCCGGTCCTTGGCCACCTGCTGGGATGGGAAA
>NW_028122119.1:0-2500 GCF_965194805.1 Balaenoptera borealis | reverse complement strand
GGGTTAGGGTTAGGGTTAGGGTTAGGGTTAGGGTTAGGGTTTAGGTTATGACGGTTAGGGTTAGGGTACGGGTTAGGGTTAGGGTACGGGTTAGGGTTAGGGTTAGGGTTAGGGTTAGGGTACGGGTTAGGGTTAGGGTACGGGTTAGGGTTAGGGTACGGGTTAGGGTTAGGGTTAGGGTTAGGGTTAGGGTTAGGGTTAGGGTTAGGGTACGGGTTAGGGTTAGGGTTAGGGTTAGGGTTAGGGTACGGGTTAGGGTTAGGGTTAGGGTTAGGGTTAGGGTACGGGTTAGGGTTAGGGTACGGGTTAGGGTTAGGGTTAGGGTTAGGGTTAGGGTACGGGTTAGGGTTAGGGTTAGGGTTAGGGTTAGGGTTAGGGTTAGGGTTAGGGTTAGGGTAGGGTTAGGGTTAGGGTTAGGGTTAGGGTTAGGGTACGGGTTAGGGTTAGGGTTAGGGTTAGGGTTAGGGTTAGGGTTAGGGTTAGGGTACGGGTAGGGTTAGGGTACGGGTTAGGGTTAGGGTTAGGGTTAGGGTTAGGGTTAGGGTTAGGGTTAGGGTTAGGGTTAGGGTTAGGGTACGGGTTAGGGTTAGGGTTAGGGTACGGGTTAGGGTTAGGGTTAGGGTTAGGGTTAGGGTTAGGGTTAGGGTTAGGGTTAGGGTTAGGGTTAGGGTTAGGGTTAGGTTAGGGTTAGGGTTAGGGTACGGGTTAGGGTTAGGGTTAGGGTTAGGGTTAGGGTTAGGGTTAGGGTTAGGGTTAGGGTTAGGGTTAGGGTTAGGGTTAGGGTTAGGGTTAGGGTTAGGGTTAGGGTTAGGGTTAGGGTTAGGGTTAGGGTTAGGGTTAGGGTTAGGGTTAGGGTTAGGGTTAGGGTTAGGGTTAGGTTAGGGTTAGGGTTAGGGTTAGGGTTAGGGTTAGGGTTAGGTTAGGGTTAGGGTTAGGGTTAGGGTTAGGGTTAGGGTTAGGTTAGGGTTAGGGTTAGGGTTAGGGTTAGGGTTAGGGTTAGGGTTAGGGTTAGGGTTAGGGTTAGGGTTAGGGTTAGGGTTAGGGTTAGGGTTAGGGTTAGGGTTAGGGTTAGGGTTAGGGTTAGGGTTAGGGTTAGGGTTAGGGTTAGGGTTAGGGTTAGGGTTAGGGTTAGGGTTAGGGTTAGGGTTAGGGTTAGGGTTAGGGTTAGGGTTAGGGTTAGGGTTAGGGTTAGGGTTAGGGTTAGGGTTAGGGTTAGGGTTAGGGTTAGGGTTAGGGTTAGGGTTAGGGTTAGGGTTTAGGGTTAGGGTTAGGGTTAGGGTTAGGGTTAGGGTTAGGGTTAGGGTTAGGGTTAGGGTTAGGGTTAGGGTTAGGGTTAGGGTTAGGGTTAGGGTTAGGGTTAGGGTTAGGGTTAGGGTTAGGGTTAGGGTTAGGGTTAGGGTTAGGGTTAGGGTTAGGGTTAGGGTTAGGGTTAGGGTTAGGGTTAGGGTTAGGGTTAGGGTTAGGGTTAGGGTTAGGGTTAGGGTTAGGGTTAGGGTTAGGGTTAGGGTTAGGGTTAGGGTTAGGGTTAGGGTTAGGGTTAGGGTTAGGGTTAGGGTTAGGGTTAGGGTTAGGGTTAGGGTTAGGGTTAGGGTTAGGGTTAGGGTTAGGGTTAGGGTTAGGGTTAGGGTTAGGGTTAGGGTTAGGGTTAGGGTTAGGGTTAGGGTTAGGGTTAGGGTTAGGGTTAGGGTTAGGTTAGGGTTAGGGTTAGGGTTAGGGTTAGGGTTAGGGTTAGGGTTAGGGTTAGGGTTAGGGTTAGGGTTAGGGTTAGGGTTAGGGTTAGGGTTAGGTTAGGGTTAGGGTTAGGGTTAGGGTTAGGGTTAGGGTTAGGGTTAGGGTTAGGGTTAGGGTTAGGGTTAGGGTTAGGGTTAGGGTTAGGGTTAGGGTTAGGGTTAGGGTTAGGGTTAGGGTTAGGGTTAGGGTTAGGGTTAGGGTTAGGGTTAGGGTTAGGGTTAGGGGTTAGGGTTAGGGTTAGGGTTAGGGTTAGGGTTAGGGTTAGGGTTAGGGTTAGGGTTAGGGTTAGGGTTAGGGTTAGGGTTAGGGTTAGGGTTAGGGTTAGGGTTAGGGTTAGGGTTAGGGTTAGGGTTAGGGTTAGGGTTAGGGTTAGGGTTAGGGTTAGGGTTAGGGTTAGGGTTAGGGTTAGGGTTAGGGTTAGGGTTAGGGTTAGGGTTAGGGTTAGGGTTAGGGTTAGGGTTAGGGTTAGGGTTAGGGTTAGGGTTAGGGTTAGGGTTAGGTTAGGGTTAGGGTTAGGGTTAGGGTTAGGGTTAGGGTTAGGGTTAGGGTTAGGGTTAGGGTTAGGGTTAGGGTTAGGGTTAGGGTTAGGGTTAGGGTTAGGGTAGGGTTAGGGTTAGGGTTAGGGTTAGGGTTAGGGTTAGGGTTAGGGTTAGGGTTAGGGTTAGGGTTAGGGTTAGGGTTAGGGTTAGGGTTAGGGTTAGGGTTAGGGTTAGGGTTAGGGTTAGGGTAGGGTTAGGGTTAGGGTTAGGGTTAGGGTTAGGGTTAGGGT
>NW_028122120.1:0-53936 GCF_965194805.1 Balaenoptera borealis | reverse complement strand
CATATACATGTATCTATTCTTCCTCGCATCCTTTTCCCATGTAGGTTATGACACAATGTTGAGTAGTCTTCTCCTGGTCTTCCGTACGTCTTTGGTGGTTATATATTTCACATGGTTTGTATATCTCTGTTAACCCCAATGTGGCAATGTATCCAATCCTCATCCCTTTCTATTTGGTGAACCATAAGTTTTTTAATGAATCTGTGATTGCCTTTCTCTGTGGAAATATCTTCATTGGTATCAATTTTTAAGTAACTCTTAAAAGTGATATGATAGGATATGTGCCTTTTGCTTTCTCACTTACTACACGTGGCGTGATTACGTCTAGACTCATCTATGGTGCTTCAAATAGCATTGTTTCATTTTTTTCACTAGCGAATATTCCATCTGTACATGGAGGAGTTCTTCTTTGTCCATCCATCTGTTGCTGGACTTTTTGGTTACTTCCATATCTTGGCTATTGTAATGGTGTGCAATGCAGATTTGCCTGCCTGTGTCTTTCCAATTCTCTCTTCTTAGGTTATACGTCGAGGAGTGGGCCTGCTGGATCATATGGTAGCTCAATGTTTACCTTTTTAAGGCACCTCCATTCTGTTCTCATTCGTGGCCCTTTCCAAGTTACGTCCCCTTTGATGTTGAGGGTATGCATTTCTCCACAACACCTTCAGCATTTATTGTTTGTAGTTTTCTTGCTGATGGTTATTCTGACAAGTGTGAGCTGATACCTCTCTGTGGTTGAATTCGAATGTGCCACATAATCTGTTGAAATTGAGCTTTAAGGCATGTCCTTTTCTATTTTTCAAGCTGTGATTACCCCTTAGTTCTTCAAAGTGTTCTCTTTAAGTATGTGTCACAGTTTGAAATGTTTTGGCCTTTACCTCCCTCAAGCCATTTTGAGGGCCTGTTTCATTTACAGTTCTGCAGTACTTGTTCCTATGAAGTGACCATTAGCACAGGCTTTAAAGCTGCTTTTGCAGGTAACTGCCAGAGGGCGGCAGCCTTTCTATGTCCCCCACCCTGGTAACTAGGGAAAAGCCCTTGCGGCCTGTGGTGTTTCTCGGTTATAAATTAGAGTGGAGTGTGCCCGGACAAACCCACACAAGCTGATGTCTCCTTACTTTTGTTGGATTTTTACATTTAATTTTTATTTTTTATTGGAGTAATTTTCCACTGTGTACGTGGACCACTTCTACTTTGTGCATTCCTCGGTTGATGGACATGTTCAATGCTTCCAAGTGTTGGCTATGGTAAATATTGTTGGAGTGCAGGATTGCCAGGCTGTGACTTTTCGATTCTCATTTTCTCAGGTGATAGGCCCAGCAGTGGGTGTGATTGATTGACTGGTAGCACCGTGTTTCCCTTTGCAAAGCACCTTCTTTGTGTTTTCATTAGTGGCTCTTACCACGTCCCCCTTAGAATCGAGGGTACGCATTTCTCCACAATCGCTTCAGCATTTATTGTTTGCAGCATTTATGCTAATGGCCCTTCTGGCTGCTGTGAGCTGATAGGTTTTTGTAATTTGGGTTTGCATGTCTTTGAAAATTCGTAAAACTCATCATTTTTCTCCACCGTTTTCTTTTCTGTTAAAAAAAAGGAAACAATTGGGAGTACAATAGAACTCTTGAAATTGTGTTCTTGGAAGGTTGCCCTCTTTTGAAATTTTTGGTCGATTTTCCACCCCAGAATTTTTTTAGAAAGCAGGTGTCTTTTACCGAACTGCAAGTTTGGTGAATATTTAGTGACCTTTAGCAATGGGTTTAAAGCTGCTGTTGGAGGAAGTGGCCTCAAGCAGGAAGCTTATCTCCATTCCCATATCTGGGTACTAGGGCAGCAGAGCCTTTCTGGAAGTCGTGTTCCTAGTTTGTAAATTACATTGGAATGTGCATGGAGAAAGCCCCATAAGTTTATGTCTCATTATTTCTTCTTGGTTTTAAATTTTTTTTAAATTGGGGTAAAGCTTAGAATATTGTTTGTCCTAGGTGTACACCATCTGGTTCGTTTGTACATTATATATGTCTATTCAAGTACAGATCCTCTTCCCATGTAAAATGTTACTGAGGGTTCCGCAGACCTCCCTTGCTATATGGTTGGTCTTTTTGAGATATGTATATAATATGTGTTTGTATACGTATAGTAACACTAATCTTAATTTATCCATTCCCCCCACCTTTCCTTTTAGATGAGCATAGTTTGTTTTCTAAGTCTGTGAGTGTCTTTCTCTGTGGAAATATGTTCCTTTGTGTCAGTTATTAGATAACGCCTATAAGTGATATCATAGAATACAGGTCTTTTGCTTTCCGACGTACCTCATGTTTTGTGATTATCTCCAGACTCATTTGTGGTGCCTCAGAGAGCAGTGGTTCATTGTTTTCCATGGCTATTATTCCATTGTGTACATGGACCACTTCTTCTTTATCCATTTACCGGTTGTTGGACATTTGGATTGCTTCACTGTCTTGGCTATTGTGAATAAGGCTGCACTGCAACTTTTGCGGCCTGTGTCTTCTCGATTCTTGTCTTCTCAAGTGAGAGGTCCATTGGTGCGCCTGCTGGATTGAATGGTACCTCCATTTTTACTTTTAAACACAGCTCCTTTCTGTTCTCATTATTGGCTGTTACCCCTTTACGTCTCACCAGCAGGTAGAGGGTACACAGTTCCCTAAAACCCCTTCAGCATTTATTGTTTGTAGACTTTTTGCTCAAGGTCAGTCGACTGGTGTAAGTTGAAACTTTTTGTAGATTAGATTGCATGGGTCTAACACTCCCTGAGGTTGAGCTTTTATCCATTTTCCTTTTTTTTAAAAGAGCGTGAGTAAAACTTAACTCTTCCTACTCGCTTCTTGAAACATTTGCCTGTTTTGAATTGTTTTGTCCATTCCCTCCTTCAGCACAATTTTTTAGGGCAGGTGTCCTTTACAGCCCTGAGTCCTTGGGAATGTGAAGTGACCATTAGCTGTGAGTTTAAAGCTGTTCTTGCAGGAAACGGCCACAAGGTGGCAGCATTTCCCCTTTACCATATTTGGTTACTAGGGAAACAGAGCCTTAATGGAAGTGGTGTTCTAGGTTGTAAATTAGAATGGAATGTGCCAGGGAAAAGCCCTTTAAGTTTATGTCTCATTACTTCTTGTTCATATTTGTAGTTTACTTTTTATTTTTTATCCCAGTAAATATGATTACAATGGTTGGTTTGTTGTAGGTGTGCAAGATGTGGTTCTTTCACACATATACATGTATCTATTCTTCCTCGCATCCTTTTCCCATGTAGGTTATGACACAATGTTGAGTAGTCTTCTCCTGGTCTTCCGTACGTCTTTGGTGGTTATATATTTCACATGGTTTGTATATCTCTGTTAACCCCAATGTGGCAATGTATCCAATCCTCATCCCTTTCTATTTGGTGAATCATAAGTTTTTTAATGAATCTGTGATTGCCTTTCTCTGTGGAAATATCTTCATTGGTATCAATTTTTAAGTAACTCTTAAAAGTGATATGATAGGATATGTGTCTTTTGCTTTCTCACTTACTACACGTGGCGTGATTACGTCTAGACTCATCTATGGTGCTGCAAATAGCATTGTTTCATTTTTTTCACTAGCGAATATTCCATCTGTACATGGAGGAGTTCTTCTTTGTCCATCCATCTGTTGGTGGACTTTTTGGTTACTTCCATATCTTGGCTATTGTAATGGTGTGCAGTGCAGATTTGCCTGCCTGTGTCTTTCCAATTCTCTCTTCTTAGGTTATACGTCGAGGAGTGGGCCTGCTGGATCATATGGTAGCTCAATGTTTACCTTTTTAAGGCACCTCCATTCTGTTCTCATTCGTGGCCCTTTCCAAGTTACGTCCCCTTTGATGTTGAGGGTATGCATTTCTCCACAACACCTTCAGCATTTATTGTTTGTAGTTTTCTTGCTGATGGTTATTCTGACAAGTGTGAGCTGATACCTCTCTGTGGTTGAATTCGAATGTGCCACATAATCTGTTGAAATTGAGCTTTAAGGCATGTCCTTTTCTATTTTTCAAGCTGTGATTACCCCTTAGTTCTTCAAAGTGTTCTCTTTAAGTATGTGTCACATTTTGAAATGTTTTGGCCTTTACCTCCCTCAAGCCATTTTGAGGGCCTGTTTCATTTACAGTTCTGCAGTACTTGTTCCTATGAAGTGACCATTAGCACAGGCTTTAAAGCTGCTTTTGCAGATAACTGCCAGAGGGCGGCAGCCTTTCTATGTCCCCCACCCTGGTAACTAGGGAAACGCCCTTGCGGCCTGTGGTGTTTCTCGGTTATAAATTAGAGTGGAGTGTGCCCGGACAAACCCACACAAGCTGATGTCTCCTTACTTTTGTTGGATTTTTACATTTAATTTTTACTTTTTATTGGAGTAATTTTTCACTGTGTACGTGGACCACTTCTACTTTGTGCATTCTCGGTTGATGGACATTTTCATTGCTTCCAAGCGTTGGCTATGGTAAATATTGTTGGAGTGCAGGATTGCCAGGCTGTGACTTTTCGATTCTCATTTTCTCAGGTGATAGGCCCAGCAGTGGGTGTGATTGATTGACTGGTAGCACCGTGTTTCCCTTTGCAAAGCACCTTCTTTGTGTTTTCATTAGTGGCTCTTACCACGTCCCCCTTAGAATCGAGGGTACGCATTTCTCCACAATCGCTTCAGCATTTATTGTTTGCAGCATTTATGCTAATGGCCCTTCTGGCTGCTGTGAGCTGATAGGTTTTTGTAATTTGGGTTTGCATGTCTTTGAAAATTCGTAAAACTCATCATTTTTCTCCACCGTTTTCTTTTCTGTTAAAAAAAAGGAAACAATTGGGAGTACAATAGAACTCTTGAAATTGTGTTCTTGGAAGGTTGCCCTCTTTTGAAATTTTTGGTCGATTTTCCACCCCAGAATTTTTTTAGAAAGCAGGTGTCTTTTACCGAACTGCAAGTTTGGTGAATATTTAGTGACCTTTAGCAATGGGTTTAAAGCTGCTGTTGGAGGAAGTGGCCTCAAGCAGGAAGCTTATCTCCATTCCCATATCTGGGTACTAGGGCAGCAGAGCCTTTCTGGAAGTCGTGTTCCTAGTTTGTAAATTACATTGGAATGTGCATGGAGAAAGCCCCATAAGTTTATGTCTCATTATTTCTTCTTGGTTTTAAATTTTTTTTAAATTGGGGTAAAGCTTAGAATATTGTTTGTCCTAGGTGTACACCATCTGGTTCGTTTGTACATTATATATGTCTATTCAAGTACAGATCCTCTTCCCATGTAAAATGTTACTGAGGGTTCCGCAGACCTCCCTTGCTATATGGTTGGTCTTTTTGAGATATGTATATAATATGTGTTTGTATACGTATAGTAACACTAATCTTAATTTATCCATTCCCCCCACCTTTCCTTTTAGATGAGCATAGTTTGTTTTCTAAGTCTGTGAGTGTCTTTCTCTGTGGAAATATGTTCCTTTGTGTCAGTTATTAGATAACGCCTATAAGTGATATCATAGAATACAGGTCTTTTGCTTTCCGACGTACCTCATGTTTTGTGATTATCTCCAGACTCATTTGTGGTGCCTCAGAGAGCAGTGGTTCATTGTTTTCCATGGCTATTATTCCATTGTGTACATGGACCACTTCTTCTTTATCCATTTACCGGTTGTTGGACATTTGGATTGCTTCACTGTCTTGGCTATTGTGAATAAGGCTGCACTGCAACTTTTGCGGCCTGTGTCTTCTCGATTCTTGTCTTCTCAAGTGAGAGGTCCATTGGTGCGCCTGCTGGATTGAATGGTACCTCCATTTTTACTTTTAAACACAGCTCCTTTCTGTTCTCATTATTGGCTGTTACCCCTTTACGTCTCACCAGCAGGTAGAGGGTACACAGTTCCCTAAAACCCCTTCAGCATTTATTGTTTGTAGACTTTTTGCTCAAGGTCAGTCGACTGGTGTAAGTTGAAACTTTTTGTAGATTAGATTGCATGGGTCTAACACTCCCTGAGGTTGAGCTTTTATCCATTTTCCTTTTTTTTAAAAGAGCGTGAGTAAAACTTAACTCTTCCTACTCGCTTCTTGAAACATTTGCCTGTTTTGAATTGTTTTGTCCATTCCCTCCTTCAGCACAATTTTTTAGGGCAGGTGTCCTTTACAGCCCTGAGTCCTTGGGAATGTGAAGTGACCATTAGCTGTGAGTTTAAAGCTGTTCTTGCAGGAAACGGCCACAAGGTGGCAGCATTTCCCCTTTACCATATTTGGTTACTAGGGAAACAGAGCCTTAATGGAAGTGGTGTTCTAGGTTGTAAATTAGAATGGAATGTGCCAGGGAAAAGCCCTTTAAGTTTATGTCTCATTACTTCTTGTTCATATTTGTAGTTTACTTTTTATTTTTTATCCCAGTAAATATGATTACAATGGTTGGTTTGTTGTAGGTGTGCAAGATGTGGTTCTTTCACACATATACATGTATCTATTCTTCCTCGCATCCTTTTCCCATGTAGGTTATGACACAATGTTGAGTAGTCTTCTCCTGGTCTTCCGTACGTCTTTGGTGGTTATATATTTCACATGGTTTGTATATCTCTGTTAACCCCAATGTGGCAATGTATCCAATCCTCATCCCTTTCTATTTGGTGAATCATAAGTTTTTTAATGAATCTGTGATTGCCTTTCTCTGTGGAAATATCTTCATTGGTATCAATTTTTAAGTAACTCTTAAAAGTGATATGATAGGATATGTGTCTTTTGCTTTCTCACTTACTACACGTGGCGTGATTACGTCTAGACTCATCTATGGTGCTGCAAATAGCATTGTTTCATTTTTTTCACTAGCGAATATTCCATCTGTACATGGAGGAGTTCTTCTTTGTCCATCCATCTGTTGGTGGACTTTTTGGTTACTTCCATATCTTGGCTATTGTAATGGTGTGCAGTGCAGATTTGCCTGCCTGTGTCTTTCCAATTCTCTCTTCTTAGGTTATACGTCGAGGAGTGGGCCTGCTGGATCATATGGTAGCTCAATGTTTACCTTTTTAAGGCACCTCCATTCTGTTCTCATTCGTGGCCCTTTCCAAGTTACGTCCCCTTTGATGTTGAGGGTATGCATTTCTCCACAACACCTTCAGCATTTATTGTTTGTAGTTTTCTTGCTGATGGTTATTCTGACAAGTGTGAGCTGATACCTCTCTGTGGTTGAATTCGAATGTGCCACATAATCTGTTGAAATTGAGCTTTAAGGCATGTCCTTTTCTATTTTTCAAGCTGTGATTACCCCTTAGTTCTTCAAAGTGTTCTCTTTAAGTATGTGTCACATTTTGAAATGTTTTGGCCTTTACCTCCCTCAAGCCATTTTGAGGGCCTGTTTCATTTACAGTTCTGCAGTACTTGTTCCTATGAAGTGACCATTAGCACAGGCTTTAAAGCTGCTTTTGCAGATAACTGCCAGAGGGCGGCAGCCTTTCTATGTCCCCCACCCTGGTAACTAGGGAAACGCCCTTGCGGCCTGTGGTGTTTCTCGGTTATAAATTAGAGTGGAGTGTGCCCGGACAAACCCACACAAGCTGATGTCTCCTTACTTTTGTTGGATTTTTACATTTAATTTTTACTTTTTATTGGAGTAATTTTTCACTGTGTACGTGGACCACTTCTACTTTGTGCATTCTCGGTTGATGGACATTTTCATTGCTTCCAAGCGTTGGCTATGGTAAATATTGTTGGAGTGCAGGATTGCCAGGCTGTGACTTTTCGATTCTCATTTTCTCAGGTGATAGGCCCAGCAGTGGGTGTGATTGATTGACTGGTAGCACCGTGTTTCCCTTTGCAAAGCACCTTCTTTGTGTTTTCATTAGTGGCTCTTACCACGTCCCCCTTAGAATCGAGGGTACGCATTTCTCCACAATCGCTTCAGCATTTATTGTTTGCAGCATTTATGCTAATGGCCCTTCTGGCTGCTGTGAGCTGATAGGTTTTTGTAATTTGGGTTTGCATGTCTTTGAAAATTCGTAAAACTCATCATTTTTCTCCACCGTTTTCTTTTCTGTTAAAAAAAAGGAAACAATTGGGAGTACAATAGAACTCTTGAAATTGTGTTCTTGGAAGGTTGCCCTCTTTTGAAATTTTTGGTCGATTTTCCACCCCAGAATTTTTTTAGAAAGCAGGTGTCTTTTACCGAACTGCAAGTTTGGTGAATATTTAGTGACCTTTAGCAATGGGTTTAAAGCTGCTGTTGGAGGAAGTGGCCTCAAGCAGGAAGCTTATCTCCATTCCCATATCTGGGTACTAGGGCAGCAGAGCCTTTCTGGAAGTCGTGTTCCTAGTTTGTAAATTACATTGGAATGTGCATGGAGAAAGCCCCATAAGTTTATGTCTCATTATTTCTTCTTGGTTTTAAATTTTTTTTAAATTGGGGTAAAGCTTAGAATATTGTTTGTCCTGGGTGTACACCATCTGGTTCGTTTGTACATTATATATGTCTATTCAAGTACAGATCCTCTTCCCATGTAAAATGTTACTGAGGGTTCCGCAGACCTCCCTTGCTATATGGTTGGTCTTTTTGAGATATGTATATAATATGTGTTTGTATACGTATAGTAACACTAATCTTAATTTATCCATTCCCCCCACCTTTCCTTTTAGATGAGCATAGTTTGTTTTCTAAGTCTGTGAGTGTCTTTCTCTGTGGAAATATGTTCCTTTGTGTCAGTTATTAGATAACGCCTATAAGTGATATCATAGAATACAGGTCTTTTGCTTTCCGACGTACCTCATGTTTTGTGATTATCTCCAGACTCATTTGTGGTGCCTCAGAGAGCAGTGGTTCATTGTTTTCCATGGCTATTATTCCATTGTGTACATGGACCACTTCTTCTTTATCCATTTACCGGTTGTTGGACATTTGGATTGCTTCACTGTCTTGGCTATTGTGAATAAGGCTGCACTGCAACTTTTGCGGCCTGTGTCTTCTCGATTCTTGTCTTCTCAAGTGAGAGGTCCATTGGTGCGCCTGCTGGATTGAATGGTACCTCCATTTTTACTTTTAAACACAGCTCCTTTCTGTTCTCATTATTGGCTGTTACCCCTTTACGTCTCACCAGCAGGTAGAGGGTACACAGTTCCCTAAAACCCCTTCAGCATTTATTGTTTGTAGACTTTTTGCTCAAGGTCAGTCGACTGGTGTAAGTTGAAACTTTTTGTAGATTAGATTGCATGGGTCTAACACTCCCTGAGGTTGAGCTTTTATCCATTTTCCTTTTTTTTAAAAGAGCGTGAGTAAAACTTAACTCTTCCTACTCGCTTCTTGAAACATTTGCCTGTTTTGAATTGTTTTGTCCATTCCCTCCTTCAGCACAATTTTTTAGGGCAGGTGTCCTTTACAGCCCTGAGTCCTTGGGAATGTGAAGTGACCATTAGCTGTGAGTTTAAAGCTGTTCTTGCAGGAAACGGCCACAAGGTGGCAGCATTTCCCCTTTACCATATTTGGTTACTAGGGAAACAGAGCCTTAATGGAAGTGGTGTTCTAGGTTGTAAATTAGAATGGAATGTGCCAGGGAAAAGCCCTTTAAGTTTATGTCTCATTACTTCTTGTTCATATTTGTAGTTTACTTTTTATTTTTTATCCCAGTAAATATGATTACAATGGTTGGTTTGTTGTAGGTGTGCAAGATGTGGTTCTTTCACACATATACATGTATCTATTCTTCCTCGCATCCTTTTCCCATGTAGGTTATGACACAATGTTGAGTAGTCTTCTCCTGGTCTTCCGTACGTCTTTGGTGGTTATATATTTCACATGGTTTGTATATCTCTGTTAACCCCAATGTGGCAATGTATCCAATCCTCATCCCTTTCTATTTGGTGAATCATAAGTTTTTTAATGAATCTGTGATTGCCTTTCTCTGTGGAAATATCTTCATTGGTATCAATTTTTAAGTAACTCTTAAAAGTGATATGATAGGATATGTGTCTTTTGCTTTCTCACTTACTACACGTGGCGTGATTACGTCTAGACTCATCTATGGTGCTGCAAATAGCATTGTTTCATTTTTTTCACTAGCGAATATTCCATCTGTACATGGAGGAGTTCTTCTTTGTCCATCCATCTGTTGCTGGACTTTTTGGTTACTTCCATATGTTGGCTATTGTAATGGTGTGCAATGCAGATTTGCCTGCCTGTGTCTTTCCAATTCTCTCTTCTTAGGTTATACGTCGAGGAGTGGGCCTGCTGGATCATATGGTAGCTCAATGTTTACCTTTTTAAGGCACCTCCATTCTGTTCTCATTCGTGGCCCTTTCCAAGTTACGTCCCCTTTGATGTTGAGGGTATGCATTTCTCCACAACACCTTCAGCATTTATTGTTTGTAGTTTTCTTGCTGATGGTTATTCTGACAAGTGTGAGCTGATACCTCTCTGTGGTTGAATTCGAATGTGCCACATAATCTGTTGAAATTGAGCTTTAAGGCATGTCCTTTTCTATTTTTCAAGCTGTGATTACCCCTTAGTTCTTCAAAGTGTTCTCTTTAAGTATGTGTCACAGTTTGAAATGTTTTGGCCTTTACCTCCCTCAAGCCATTTTGAGGGCCTGTTTCATTTACAGTTCTGCAGTACTTGTTCCTATGAAGTGACCATTAGCACAGGCTTTAAAGCTGCTTTTGCAGGTAACTGCCAGAGGGCGGCAGCCTTTCTATGTCCCCCACCCTGGTAACTAGGGAAACGCCCTTGCGGCCTGTGGTGTTTCTCGGTTATAAATTAGAGTGGAGTGTGCCCGGACAAACCCACACAAGCTGATGTCTCCTTACTTTTGTTGGATTTTTACATTTAATTTTTACTTTTTATTGGAGTAATTTTTCACTGTGTACGTGGACCACTTCTACTTTGTGCATTCTCGGTTGATGGACATTTTCATTGCTTCCAAGCGTTGGCTATGGTAAATATTGTTGGAGTGCAGGATTGCCAGGCTGTGACTTTTCGATTCTCATTTTCTCAGGTGATAGGCCCAGCAGTGGGTGTGATTGATTGACTGGTAGCACCGTGTTTCCCTTTGCAAAGCACCTTCTTTGTGTTTTCATTAGTGGCTCTTACCACGTCCCCCTTAGAATCGAGGGTACGCATTTCTCCACAATCGCTTCAGCATTTATTGTTTGCAGCATTTATGCTAATGGCCCTTCTGGCTGCTGTGAGCTGATAGGTTTTTGTAATTTGGGTTTGCATGTCTTTGAAAATTCGTAAAACTCATCATTTTTCTCCACCGTTTTCTTTTCTGTTAAAAAAAAGGAAACAATTGGGAGTACAATAGAACTCTTGAAATTGTGTTCTTGGAAGGTTGCCCTCTTTTGAAATTTTTGGTCGATTTTCCACCCCAGAATTTTTTTAGAAAGCAGGTGTCTTTTACCGAACTGCAAGTTTGGTGAATATTTAGTGACCTTTAGCAATGGGTTTAAAGCTGCTGTTGGAGGAAGTGGCCTCAAGCAGGAAGCTTATCTCCATTCCCATATCTGGGTACTAGGGCAGCAGAGCCTTTCTGGAAGTCGTGTTCCTAGTTTGTAAATTACATTGGAATGTGCATGGAGAAAGCCCCATAAGTTTATGTCTCATTATTTCTTCTTGGTTTTAAATTTTTTTTAAATTGGGGTAAAGCTTAGAATATTGTTTGTCCTAGGTGTACACCATCTGGTTCGTTTGTACATTATATATGTCTATTCAAGTACAGATCCTCTTCCCATGTAAAATGTTACTGAGGGTTCCGCAGACCTCCCTTGCTATATGGTTGGTCTTTTTGAGATATGTATATAATATGTGTTTGTATACGTATAGTAACACTAATCTTAATTTATCCATTCCCCCCACCTTTCCTTTTAGATGAGCATAGTTTGTTTTCTAAGTCTGTGAGTGTCTTTCTCTGTGGAAATATGTTCCTTTGTGTCAGTTATTAGATAACGCCTATAAGTGATATCATAGAATACAGGTCTTTTGCTTTCCGACGTACCTCATGTTTTGTGATTATCTCCAGACTCATTTGTGGTGCCTCAGAGAGCAGTGGTTCATTGTTTTCCATGGCTATTATTCCATTGTGTACATGGACCACTTCTTCTTTATCCATTTACCGGTTGTTGGACATTTGGATTGCTTCACTGTCTTGGCTATTGTGAATAAGGCTGCACTGCAACTTTTGCGGCCTGTGTCTTCTCGATTCTTGTCTTCTCAAGTGAGAGGTCCATTGGTGCGCCTGCTGGATTGAATGGTACCTCCATTTTTACTTTTAAACACAGCTCCTTTCTGTTCTCATTATTGGCTGTTACCCCTTTACGTCTCACCAGCAGGTAGAGGGTACACAGTTCCCTAAAACCCCTTCAGCATTTATTGTTTGTAGACTTTTTGCTCAAGGTCAGTCGACTGGTGTAAGTTGAAACTTTTTGTAGATTAGATTGCATGGGTCTAACACTCCCTGAGGTTGAGCTTTTATCCATTTTCCTTTTTTTTAAAAGAGCGTGAGTAAAACTTAACTCTTCCTACTCGCTTCTTGAAACATTTGCCTGTTTTGAATTGTTTTGTCCATTCCCTCCTTCAGCACAATTTTTTAGGGCAGGTGTCCTTTACAGCCCTGAGTCCTTGGGAATGTGAAGTGACCATTAGCTGTGAGTTTAAAGCTGTTCTTGCAGGAAACGGCCACAAGGTGGCAGCATTTCCCCTTTACCATATTTGGTTACTAGGGAAACAGAGCCTTAATGGAAGTGGTGTTCTAGGTTGTAAATTAGAATGGAATGTGCCAGGGAAAAGCCCTTTAAGTTTATGTCTCATTACTTCTTGTTCATATTTGTAGTTTACTTTTTATTTTTTATCCCAGTAAATATGATTACAATGGTTGGTTTGTTGTAGGTGTGCAAGATGTGGTTCTTTCACACATATACATGTATCTATTCTTCCTCGCATCCTTTTCCCATGTAGGTTATGACACAATGTTGAGTAGTCTTCTCCTGGTCTTCCGTACGTCTTTGGTGGTTATATATTTCACATGGTTTGTATATCTCTGTTAACCCCAATGTGGCAATGTATCCAATCCTCATCCCTTTCTATTTGGTGAATCATAAGTTTTTTAATGAATCTGTGATTGCCTTTCTCTGTGGAAATATCTTCATTGGTATCAATTTTTAAGTAACTCTTAAAAGTGATATGATAGGATATGTGTCTTTTGCTTTCTCACTTACTACACGTGGCGTGATTACGTCTAGACTCATCTATGGTGCTGCAAATAGCATTGTTTCATTTTTTTCACTAGCGAATATTCCATCTGTACATGGAGGAGTTCTTCTTTGTCCATCCATCTGTTGGTGGACTTTTTGGTTACTTCCATATCTTGGCTATTGTAATGGTGTGCAGTGCAGATTTGCCTGCCTGTGTCTTTCCAATTCTCTCTTCTTAGGTTATACGTCGAGGAGTGGGCCTGCTGGATCATATGGTAGCTCAATGTTTACCTTTTTAAGGCACCTCCATTCTGTTCTCATTCGTGGCCCTTTCCAAGTTACGTCCCCTTTGATGTTGAGGGTATGCATTTCTCCACAACACCTTCAGCATTTATTGTTTGTAGTTTTCTTGCTGATGGTTATTCTGACAAGTGTGAGCTGATACCTCTCTGTGGTTGAATTCGAATGTGCCACATAATCTGTTGAAATTGAGCTTTAAGGCATGTCCTTTTCTATTTTTCAAGCTGTGATTACCCCTTAGTTCTTCAAAGTGTTCTCTTTAAGTATGTGTCACATTTTGAAATGTTTTGGCCTTTACCTCCCTCAAGCCATTTTGAGGGCCTGTTTCATTTACAGTTCTGCAGTACTTGTTCCTATGAAGTGACCATTAGCACAGGCTTTAAAGCTGCTTTTGCAGATAACTGCCAGAGGGCGGCAGCCTTTCTATGTCCCCCACCCTGGTAACTAGGGAAACGCCCTTGCGGCCTGTGGTGTTTCTCGGTTATAAATTAGAGTGGAGTGTGCCCGGACAAACCCACACAAGCTGATGTCTCCTTACTTTTGTTGGATTTTTACATTTAATTTTTACTTTTTATTGGAGTAATTTTTCACTGTGTACGTGGACCACTTCTACTTTGTGCATTCTCGGTTGATGGACATTTTCATTGCTTCCAAGCGTTGGCTATGGTAAATATTGTTGGAGTGCAGGATTGCCAGGCTGTGACTTTTCGATTCTCATTTTCTCAGGTGATAGGCCCAGCAGTGGGTGTGATTGATTGACTGGTAGCACCGTGTTTCCCTTTGCAAAGCACCTTCTTTGTGTTTTCATTAGTGGCTCTTACCACGTCCCCCTTAGAATCGAGGGTACGCATTTCTCCACAATCGCTTCAGCATTTATTGTTTGCAGCATTTATGCTAATGGCCCTTCTGGCTGCTGTGAGCTGATAGGTTTTTGTAATTTGGGTTTGCATGTCTTTGAAAATTCGTAAAACTCATCATTTTTCTCCACCGTTTTCTTTTCTGTTAAAAAAAAGGAAACAATTGGGAGTACAATAGAACTCTTGAAATTGTGTTCTTGGAAGGTTGCCCTCTTTTGAAATTTTTGGTCGATTTTCCACCCCAGAATTTTTTTAGAAAGCAGGTGTCTTTTACCGAACTGCAAGTTTGGTGAATATTTAGTGACCTTTAGCAATGGGTTTAAAGCTGCTGTTGGAGGAAGTGGCCTCAAGCAGGAAGCTTATCTCCATTCCCATATCTGGGTACTAGGGCAGCAGAGCCTTTCTGGAAGTCGTGTTCCTAGTTTGTAAATTACATTGGAATGTGCATGGAGAAAGCCCCATAAGTTTATGTCTCATTATTTCTTCTTGGTTTTAAATTTTTTTTAAATTGGGGTAAAGCTTAGAATATTGTTTGTCCTGGGTGTACACCATCTGGTTCGTTTGTACATTATATATGTCTATTCAAGTACAGATCCTCTTCCCATGTAAAATGTTACTGAGGGTTCCGCAGACCTCCCTTGCTATATGGTTGGTCTTTTTGAGATATGTATATAATATGTGTTTGTATACGTATAGTAACACTAATCTTAATTTATCCATTCCCCCCACCTTTCCTTTTAGATGAGCATAGTTTGTTTTCTAAGTCTGTGAGTGTCTTTCTCTGTGGAAATATGTTCCTTTGTGTCAGTTATTAGATAACGCCTATAAGTGATATCATAGAATACAGGTCTTTTGCTTTCCGACGTACCTCATGTTTTGTGATTATCTCCAGACTCATTTGTGGTGCCTCAGAGAGCAGTGGTTCATTGTTTTCCATGGCTATTATTCCATTGTGTACATGGACCACTTCTTCTTTATCCATTTACCGGTTGTTGGACATTTGGATTGCTTCACTGTCTTGGCTATTGTGAATAAGGCTGCACTGCAACTTTTGCGGCCTGTGTCTTCTCGATTCTTGTCTTCTCAAGTGAGAGGTCCATTGGTGCGCCTGCTGGATTGAATGGTACCTCCATTTTTACTTTTAAACACAGCTCCTTTCTGTTCTCATTATTGGCTGTTACCCCTTTACGTCTCACCAGCAGGTAGAGGGTACACAGTTCCCTAAAACCCCTTCAGCATTTATTGTTTGTAGACTTTTTGCTCAAGGTCAGTCGACTGGTGTAAGTTGAAACTTTTTGTAGATTAGATTGCATGGGTCTAACACTCCCTGAGGTTGAGCTTTTATCCATTTTCCTTTTTTTTAAAAGAGCGTGAGTAAAACTTAACTCTTCCTACTCGCTTCTTGAAACATTTGCCTGTTTTGAATTGTTTTGTCCATTCCCTCCTTCAGCACAATTTTTTAGGGCAGGTGTCCTTTACAGCCCTGAGTCCTTGGGAATGTGAAGTGACCATTAGCTGTGAGTTTAAAGCTGTTCTTGCAGGAAACGGCCACAAGGTGGCAGCATTTCCCCTTTACCATATTTGGTTACTAGGGAAACAGAGCCTTAATGGAAGTGGTGTTCTAGGTTGTAAATTAGAATGGAATGTGCCAGGGAAAAGCCCTTTAAGTTTATGTCTCATTACTTCTTGTTCATATTTGTAGTTTACTTTTTATTTTTTATCCCAGTAAATATGATTACAATGGTTGGTTTGTTGTAGGTGTGCAAGATGTGGTTCTTTCACACATATACATGTATCTATTCTTCCTCGCATCCTTTTCCCATGTAGGTTATGACACAATGTTGAGTAGTCTTCTCCTGGTCTTCCGTACGTCTTTGGTGGTTATATATTTCACATGGTTTGTATATCTCTGTTAACCCCAATGTGGCAATGTATCCAATCCTCATCCCTTTCTATTTGGTGAATCATAAGTTTTTTAATGAATCTGTGATTGCCTTTCTCTGTGGAAATATCTTCATTGGTATCAATTTTTAAGTAACTCTTAAAAGTGATATGATAGGATATGTGTCTTTTGCTTTCTCACTTACTACACGTGGCGTGATTACGTCTAGACTCATCTATGGTGCTGCAAATAGCATTGTTTCATTTTTTTCACTAGCGAATATTCCATCTGTACATGGAGGAGTTCTTCTTTGTCCATCCATCTGTTGCTGGACTTTTTGGTTACTTCCATATGTTGGCTATTGTAATGGTGTGCAATGCAGATTTGCCTGCCTGTGTCTTTCCAATTCTCTCTTCTTAGGTTATACGTCGAGGAGTGGGCCTGCTGGATCATATGGTAGCTCAATGTTTACCTTTTTAAGGCACCTCCATTCTGTTCTCATTCGTGGCCCTTTCCAAGTTACGTCCCCTTTGATGTTGAGGGTATGCATTTCTCCACAACACCTTCAGCATTTATTGTTTGTAGTTTTCTTGCTGATGGTTATTCTGACAAGTGTGAGCTGATACCTCTCTGTGGTTGAATTCGAATGTGCCACATAATCTGTTGAAATTGAGCTTTAAGGCATGTCCTTTTCTATTTTTCAAGCTGTGATTACCCCTTAGTTCTTCAAAGTGTTCTCTTTAAGTATGTGTCACAGTTTGAAATGTTTTGGCCTTTACCTCCCTCAAGCCATTTTGAGGGCCTGTTTCATTTACAGTTCTGCAGTACTTGTTCCTATGAAGTGACCATTAGCACAGGCTTTAAAGCTGCTTTTGCAGGTAACTGCCAGAGGGCGGCAGCCTTTCTATGTCCCCCACCCTGGTAACTAGGGAAAAGCCCTTGCGGCCTGTGGTGTTTCTCGGTTATAAATTAGAGTGGAGTGTGCCCGGACAAACCCACACAAGCTGATGTCTCCTTACTTTTGTTGGATTTTTACATTTAATTTTTATTTTTTATTGGAGTAATTTTCCACTGTGTACGTGGACCACTTCTACTTTGTGCATTAATCGGTTGATGGACATTTTCATTGCTTCCAAGTGTTGGCTATGGTAAATATTGTTGGAGTGCAGGATTGCCAGGCTGTGACTTTTCGATTCTCATTTTCTCAGGTGATAGGCCCAGCAGTGGGTGTGATTGATTGACTGGTAGCACCGTGTTTCCCTTTGCAAAGCACCTTCTTTGTGTTTTCATTAGTGGCTCTTACCACGTCCCCCTTAGAATCGAGGGTACGCATTTCTCCACAATCGCTTCAGCATTTATTGTTTGCAGCATTTATGCTAATGGCCCTTCTGGCTGCTGTGAGCTGATAGGTTTTTGTAATTTGGGTTTGCATGTCTTTGAAAATTCGTAAAACTCATCATTTTTCTCCACCGTTTTCTTTTCTGTTAAAAAAAAGGAAACAATTGGGAGTACAATAGAACTCTTGAAATTGTGTTCTTGGAAGGTTGCCCTCTTTTGAAATTTTTGGTCGATTTTCCACCCCAGAATTTTTTTAGAAAGCAGGTGTCTTTTACCGAACTGCAAGTTTGGTGAATATTTAGTGACCTTTAGCAATGGGTTTAAAGCTGCTGTTGGAGGAAGTGGCCTCAAGCAGGAAGCATGTCTCCATTCCCATATCTGGGTACTAGGGCAGCAGAGCCTTTCTGGAAGTCGTGTTCCTAGTTTGTAAATTACATTGGAATGTGCATGGAGAAAGCCCCATAAGTTTATGTCTCATTATTTCTTCTTGGTTTTAAAATTTTCTTTTTTTGGGGTAAAGCTTAGAATATTGTTTGTCCTAGGTGTACACCATCTGGTTCGTTTGTACATTATATATGTCTATTCAAGTACAGATCCTCTTCCCATGTAAAATGTTACTGAGGGTTCCGCAGACCTCCCTTGCTATATGGTTGGTCTTTTTGAGATATGTATATAATATGTGTTTGTATACATATAGTAACACTAATCTTAATTTATCCATTCCCCCCACCTTTCCTTTTAGATGAGCATAGTTTGTTTTCTAAGTCTGTGAGTGTCTTTCTCTGTGGAAATATGTTCCTTTGTGTCAGTTATTAGATAACGCCTATAAGTGATATCATAGAATACAGGTCTTTTGCTTTCCGACGTACCTCATGTTTTGTGATTATCTCCAGACTCATTTGTGGTGCCTCAGAGAGCAGTGGTTCATTGTTTTCCATGGCTATTATTCCATTGTGTGCATGGACCACTTCTTCTTTATCCATTTACCGGTTGTTGGACATTTTGATTGCTTCACTGTCTTGGCTATTGTGAATAAGGCTGCACTGCAACTTTTGCGGCCTGTGTCTTCTCGATTCTTGTCTTCTCAAGTGAGAGGTCCATTGGTGCGCCTGCTGGATTGAATGGTACCTCCATTTTTACTTTTAAACACAGCTCCTTTCTGTTCTCATTATTGGCGGTTACCCCTTTACGTCTCACCAGCAGGTAGAGGGTACACAGTTCCCTAAAACCCCTTCAGCATTTATTGTTTGTAGACTTTTTGCTCAAGGTCAGTCGACTGGTTGAAACTTTTTGTAGATTAGATTGCATGGGTCTAACACTCCCTGAGGTTGAGCTTTTATCCATTTTCCTTTTTTTTAAAAGAGCGTGAGTAAAACTTAACTCTTCCTACTCTCTTCTTGAAACATTTGCCTGTTTTGAATTGTTTTGTCCATTCCCTCCTTCAGCACAATTTTTTAGGGCAGGTGTCCTTTACAGCCCTGAGTCCTTGGGAATGTGAAGTGACCATTAGCTGTGAGTTTAAAGCTGTTCTTGCAGGAAACGGCCACAAGGTGGCAGCATTTCCCCTTTACCATATTTGGTTACTAGGGAAACAGAGCCTTAATGGAAGTGGTGTTCTAGGTTGTAAATTAGAATGGAATGTGCCAGGGAAAAGCCCTTTAAGTTTATGTCTCATTACTTCTTGTTCATATTTGTAGTTTACTTTTTATTTTTTTATCCCAGTAAATATGATTACAATGGTTTGTTTGTTCTAGGTGTGCAAGATGTGGTTCTTTCACACATATACATGTATCTATTCTTCCTCGCATCCTTTTCCCATGTAGGTTATGACACAATGTTGAGTAGTCTTCTCCTGGTCTTCCGTACGTCTTTGGTGGTTATATATTTCACATGGTTTGTATATCTCTGTTAACCCCAATGTGGCAATGTATCCAATCCTCATCCCTTTCTATTTGGTGAACCATAAGTTTTTTAATGAATCTGTGATTGCCTTTCTCTGTGGAAATATCTTCATTGGTATCAATTTTTAAGTAACTCTTAAAAGTGATATGATAGGATATGTGCCTTTTGCTTTCTCACTTACTACACGTGGCGTGATTACGTCTAGACTCATCTATGGTGCTTCAAATAGCATTGTTTCATTTTTTTCACTAGCGAATATTCCATCTGTACATGGAGGAGTTCTTCTTTGTCCATCCATCTGTTGCTGGACTTTTTGGTTACTTCCATATCTTGGCTATTGTAATGGTGTGCAATGCAGATTTGCCTGCCTGTGTCTTTCCAATTCTCTCTTCTTAGGTTATACGTCGAGGAGTGGGCCTGCTGGATCATATGGTAGCTCAATGTTTACCTTTTTAAGGCACCTCCATTCTGTTCTCATTCGTGGCCCTTTCCAAGTTACGTCCCCTTTGATGTTGAGGGTATGCATTTCTCCACAACACCTTCAGCATTTATTGTTTGTAGTTTTCTTGCTGATGGTTATTCTGACAAGTGTGAGCTGATACCTCTCTGTGGTTGAATTCGAATGTGCCACATAATCTGTTGAAATTGAGCTTTAAGGCATGTCCTTTTCTATTTTTCAAGCTGTGATTACCCCTTAGTTCTTCAAAGTGTTCTCTTTAAGTATGTGTCACAGTTTGAAATGTTTTGGCCTTTACCTCCCTCAAGCCATTTTGAGGGCCTGTTTCATTTACAGTTCTGCAGTACTTGTTCCTATGAAGTGACCATTAGCACAGGCTTTAAAGCTGCTTTTGCAGGTAACTGCCAGAGGGCGGCAGCCTTTCTATGTCCCCCACCCTGGTAACTAGGGAAAAGCCCTTGCGGCCTGTGGTGTTTCTCGGTTATAAATTAGAGTGGAGTGTGCCCGGACAAACCCACACAAGCTGATGTCTCCTTACTTTTGTTGGATTTTTACATTTAATTTTTATTTTTTATTGGAGTAATTTTCCACTGTGTACGTGGACCACTTCTACTTTGTGCATTCCTCGGTTGATGGACATGTTCAATGCTTCCAAGTGTTGGCTATGGTAAATATTGTTGGAGTGCAGGATTGCCAGGCTGTGACTTTTCGATTCTCATTTTCTCAGGTGATAGGCCCAGCAGTGGGTGTGATTGATTGACTGGTAGCACCGTGTTTCCCTTTGCAAAGCACCTTCTTTGTGTTTTCATTAGTGGCTCTTACCACGTCCCCCTTAGAATCGAGGGTACGCATTTCTCCACAATCGCTTCAGCATTTATTGTTTGCAGCATTTATGCTAATGGCCCTTCTGGCTGCTGTGAGCTGATAGGTTTTTGTAATTTGGGTTTGCATGTCTTTGAAAATTCGTAAAACTCATCATTTTTCTCCACCGTTTTCTTTTCTGTTAAAAAAAAGGAAACAATTGGGAGTACAATAGAACTCTTGAAATTGTGTTCTTGGAAGGTTGCCCTCTTTTGAAATTTTTGGTCGATTTTCCACCCCAGAATTTTTTTAGAAAGCAGGTGTCTTTTACCGAACTGCAAGTTTGGTGAATATTTAGTGACCTTTAGCAATGGGTTTAAAACTGCTGTTGGAGGAAGTGGCCTCAAGCAGGAAGCTTATCTCCATTCCCATATCTGGGTACTAGGGCAGCAGAGCCTTTCTGGAAGTCGTGTTCCTAGTTTGTAAATTACATTGGAATGTGCATGGAGAAAGCCCCATAAGTTTATGTCTCATTATTTCTTCTTGGTTTTAAATTTTTTTTTAATTGGGGTAAAGCTTAGAATATTGTTTGTCCTAGGTGTACACCATCTGGTTCGTTTGTACATTATATATGTCTATTCAAGTACAGATCCTCTTCCCATGTAAAATGTTACTGAGGGTTCCGCAGACCTCCCTTGCTATATGGTTGGTCTTTTTGAGATATGTATATAATATGTGTTTGTATACGTATAGTAACACTAATCTTAATTTATACATTCCCCCCACCTTTCCTTTTAGATGAGCATAGTTTGTTTTCTAAGTCTGTGAGTGTCTTTCTCTGTGGAAATATGTTCCTTTGTGTCAGTTATTAGATAACGCCTATAAGTGATATCATAGAATACAGGTCTTTTGCTTTCCGACGTACCTCATGTTTTGTGATTATCTCCAGACTCATTTGTGGTGCCTCAGAGAGCAGTGGTTCATTGTTTTCCATGGCTATTATTCCATTGTGTACATGGACCACTTCTTCTTTATCCATTTACCGGTTGTTGGACATTTGGATTGCTTCACTGTCTTGGCTATTGTGAATAAGGCTGCACTGCAACTTTTGCGGCCTGTGTCTTCTCGATTCTTGTCTTCTCAAGTGAGAGGTCCATTGGTGCGCCTGCTGGATTGAATGGTACCTCCATTTTTACTTTTAAACACAGCTCCTTTCTGTTCTCATTATTGGCTGTTACCCCTTTACGTCTCACCAGCAGGTAGAGGGTACACAGTTCCCTAAAACCCCTTCAGCATTTATTGTTTGTAGACTTTGTGCTCATGGTCAGTCGACTGGTGTAAGTTGAAACTTTTTGTAGATTAGATTGCATGGGTCTAACACTCCCTGAGGTTGAGCTTTTATCCATTTTCCTTTTTTTTAAAAGAGCGTGAGTAAAACTTAACTCTTCATACTCGCTTCTTGAAACATTTGCCTGTTTTGAATTGTTTTGTCCATTCCCTCCTTCAGCACAATTTTTTAGGGCAGGTGTCCTTTACAGCCCTGAGTCCTTGGGAATGTGAAGTGACCATTAGCTGTGAGTTTAAAGCTGTTCTTGCAGGAAACGGCCACAAGGTGGCAGCATTTCCCCTTTACCATATTTGGTTACTAGGGAAACAGAGCCTTAATGGAAGTGGTGTTCTAGGTTGTAAATTAGAATGGAATGTGCCAGGGAAAAGCCCTTTAAGTTTATGTCTCATTACTTCTTGTTCATATTTGTAGTTTACTTTTTATTTTTTATCCCAGTAAATATGATTACAATGGTTTGTTTGTTGTAGGTGTGCAAGATGTGGTTCTTTCACACATATACATGTATCTATTCTTCCTCGCATCCTTTTCCCATGTAGGTTATGACACAATGTTGAGTAGTCTTCTCCTGGTCTGCCGTACGTCTTTGGTGGTTATATATTTCACATGGTTTGTATATCTCTGTTAACCCCAATGTGGCAATGTATCCAATCCTCATCCCTTTCTATTTGGTGAATCATAAGTTTTTTAATGAATCTGTGATTGCCTTTCTCTGTGGAAATATCTTCATTGGTATCAATTTTTAAGTAACTCTTAAAAGTGATATGATAGGATATGTGTCTTTTGCTTTCTCACTTACTACACGTGGCGTGATTACGTCTAGACTCATCTATGGTGCTGCAAATAGCATTGTTTCATTTTTTTCACTAGCGAATATTCCATCTGTACATGGAGGAATTCTTCTTTGTCCATCCATCTGTTGCTGGACTTTTTGGTTACTTCCATATCTTGGCTATTGTAATGGTGTGCAGTGCAGATTTGCCTGCCTGTGTCTTTCCAATTCTCTCTTCTTAGGTTATACGTCGAGGAGTGGGCCTGCTGGATCATATGGTAGCTCAATGTTTACCTTTTTAAGGCACCTCCATTCTGTTCTCATTCGTGGCCCTTTCCAAGTTACGTCCCCTTTGATGTTGAGGGTATGCATTTCTCCACAACACCTTCAGCATTTATTGTTTGTAGTTTTCTTGCTGATGGTTATTCTGACAAGTGTGAGCTGATACCTCTCTGTGGTTGAATTCGAATGTGCCACATAATCTGTTGAAATTGAGCTTTAAGGCATGTCCTTTTCTATTTTTCAAGCTGTGATTACCCCTTAGTTCTTCAAAGTGTTCTCTTTAAGTATGTGTCACAGTTTGAAATGTTTTGGCCTTTACCTCCCTCAAGCCATTTTGAGGGCCTGTTTCATTTACAGTTCTGCAGTACTTGTTCCTATGAAGTGACCATTAGCACAGGCTTTAAAGCTGCTTTTGCAGGTAACTGCCAGAGGGCGGCGGCCTTTCTATGTCCCCCACCCTGGTAACTAGGGAAAAGCCCTTGCGGCCTGTGGTGTTTCTCGGTTATAAATTAGAGTGGAGTGTGCCCGGACAAACCCACACAAGCTGATGTCTCCTTACTTTTGTTGGATTTTTACATTTAATTTTTATTTTTTATTGGAGTAATTTTCCACTGTGTACGTGGACCACTTCTACTTTGTGCATTAATCGGTTGATGGACATTTTCATTGCTTCCAAGTGTTGGCTATGGTAAATATTGTTGGAGTGCAGGATTGCCAGGCTGTGACTTTTCGATTCTCATTTTCTCAGGTGATAGGCCCAGCAGTGGGTGTGATTGATTGACTGGTAGCACCGTGTTTCCCTTTGCAAAGCACCTTCTTTGTGTTTTCATTAGTGGCTCTTACCACGTCCCCCTTAGAATCGAGGGTACGCATTTCTCCACAATCGCTTCAGCATTTATTGTTTGCAGCATTTATGCTAATGGCCCTTCTGGCTGCTGTGAGCTGATAGGTTTTTGTAATTTGGGTTTGCATGTCTTTGAAAATTCGTAAAACTCATCATTTTTCTCCACCGTTTTCTTTTCTGTTAAAAAAAAGGAAACAATTGGGAGTACAATAGAACTCTTGAAATTGTGTTCTTGGAAGGTTGCCCTCTTTTGAAATTTTTGGTCGATTTTCCACCCCAGAATTTTTTTAGAAAGCAGGTGTCTTTTACCGAACTGCAAGTTTGGTGAATATTTAGTGACCTTTAGCAATGGGTTTAAAGCTGCTGTTGGAGGAAGTGGCCTCAAGCAGGAAGCATGTCTCCATTCCCATATCTGGGTACTAGGGCAGCAGAGCCTTTCTGGAAGTCGTGTTCCTAGTTTGTAAATTACATTGGAATGTGCATGGAGAAAGCCCCATAAGTTTATGTCTCATTATTTCTTCTTGGTTTTAAAATTTTCTTTTTTTGGGGTAAAGCTTAGAATATTGTTTGTCCTAGGTGTACACCATCTGGTTCGTTTGTACATTATATATGTCTATTCAAGTACAGATCCTCTTCCCATGTAAAATGTTACTGAGGGTTCCGCAGACCTCCCTTGCTATATGGTTGGTCTTTTTGAGATATGTATATAATATGTGTTTGTATACATATAGTAACACTAATCTTAATTTATCCATTCCCCCCACCTTTCCTTTTAGATGAGCATAGTTTGTTTTCTAAGTCTGTGAGTGTCTTTCTCTGTGGAAATATGTTCCTTTGTGTCAGTTATTAGATAACGCCTATAAGTGATATCATAGAATACAGGTCTTTTGCTTTCCGACGTACCTCATGTTTTGTGATTATCTCCAGACTCATTTGTGGTGCCTCAGAGAGCAGTGGTTCATTGTTTTCCATGGCTATTATTCCATTGTGTGCATGGACCACTTCTTCTTTATCCATTTACCGGTTGTTGGACATTTTGATTGCTTCACTGTCTTGGCTATTGTGAATAAGGCTGCACTGCAACTTTTGCGGCCTGTGTCTTCTCGATTCTTGTCTTCTCAAGTGAGAGGTCCATTGGTGCGCCTGCTGGATTGAATGGTACCTCCATTTTTACTTTTAAACACAGCTCCTTTCTGTTCTCATTATTGGCGGTTACCCCTTTACGTCTCACCAGCAGGTAGAGGGTACACAGTTCCCTAAAACCCCTTCAGCATTTATTGTTTGTAGACTTTTTGCTCAAGGTCAGTCGACTGGTTGAAACTTTTTGTAGATTAGATTGCATGGGTCTAACACTCCCTGAGGTTGAGCTTTTATCCATTTTCCTTTTTTTTAAAAGAGCGTGAGTAAAACTTAACTCTTCCTACTCTCTTCTTGAAACATTTGCCTGTTTTGAATTGTTTTGTCCATTCCCTCCTTCAGCACAATTTTTTAGGGCAGGTGTCCTTTACAGCCCTGAGTCCTTGGGAATGTGAAGTGACCATTAGCTGTGAGTTTAAAGCTGTTCTTGCAGGAAACGGCCACAAGGTGGCAGCATTTCCCCTTTACCATATTTGGTTACTAGGGAAACAGAGCCTTAATGGAAGTGGTGTTCTAGGTTGTAAATTAGAATGGAATGTGCCAGGGAAAAGCCCTTTAAGTTTATGTCTCATTACTTCTTGTTCATATTTGTAGTTTACTTTTTATTTTTTTATCCCAGTAAATATGATTACAATGGTTTGTTTGTTCTAGGTGTGCAAGATGTGGTTCTTTCACACATATACATGTATCTATTCTTCCTCGCATCCTTTTCCCATGTAGGTTATGACACAATGTTGAGTAGTCTTCTCCTGGTCTTCCGTACGTCTTTGGTGGTTATATATTTCACATGGTTTGTATATCTCTGTTAACCCCAATGTGGCAATGTATCCAATCCTCATCCCTTTCTATTTGGTGAACCATAAGTTTTTTAATGAATCTGTGATTGCCTTTCTCTGTGGAAATATCTTCATTGGTATCAATTTTTAAGTAACTCTTAAAAGTGATATGATAGGATATGTGCCTTTTGCTTTCTCACTTACTACACGTGGCGTGATTACGTCTAGACTCATCTATGGTGCTTCAAATAGCATTGTTTCATTTTTTTCACTAGCGAATATTCCATCTGTACATGGAGGAGTTCTTCTTTGTCCATCCATCTGTTGCTGGACTTTTTGGTTACTTCCATATCTTGGCTATTGTAATGGTGTGCAATGCAGATTTGCCTGCCTGTGTCTTTCCAATTCTCTCTTCTTAGGTTATATGTCGAGGAGTGGGCCTGCTGGATCATATGGTAGCTCAATGTTTACCTTTTTAAGGCACCTCCATTCTGTTCTCATTCGTGGCCCTTTCCAAGTTACGTCCCCTTTGATGTTGAGGGTATGCATTTCTCCACAACACCTTCAGCATTTATTGTTTGTAGTTTTCTTGCTGATGGTTATTCTGACAAGTGTGAGCTGATACCTCTCTGTGGTTGAATTCGAATGTGCCACATAATCTGTTGAAATTGAGCTTTAAGGCATGTCCTTTTCTATTTTTCAAGCTGTGATTACCCCTTAGTTCTTCAAAGTGTTCTCTTTAAGTATGTGTCACAGTTTGAAATGTTTTGGCCTTTACCTCCCTCAAGCCATTTTGAGGGCCTGTTTCATTTACAGTTCTGCAGTACTTGTTCCTATGAAGTGACCATTAGCACAGGCTTTAAAGCTGCTTTTGCAGGTAACTGCCAGAGGGTGGCAGCCTTTCTATGGCCCCACCCTGGTAACTAGGGAAAAGCCCTTGCGGCCTGTGGTGTTTCTCGGTTATAAATTAGAGTGGAGTGTGCCCGGACAAACCCACACAAGCTGATGTCTCCTTACTTTTGTTGGATTTTTACATTTAATTTTTATTTTTTATTGGAGTAATTTTCCACTGTGTACGTGGACCACTTCTACTTTGTGCATTAATCGGTTGATGGACATGTTCAATGCTTCCAAGTGTTGGCTATGGTAAATATTGTTGGAGTGCAGGATTGCCAGGCTGTGACTTTTCGATTCTCATTTTCTCAGGTGATAGGCCCAGCAGTGGGTGTGATTGATTGACTGGTAGCACCGTGTTTCCCTTTGCAAAGCACCTTCTTTGTGTTTTCATTAGTGGCTCTTACCACGTCCCCTTTAGAATCGAGGGTACGCATTTCTCCACAATCGCTTCAGCATTTATTGTTTGCAGCATTTATGCTAATGGCCCTTCTGGCTGCTGTGAGCTGATAGGTTTTTGTAATTTGCGTTTGCATGTCTTTGAAAATTCGTAAAACTCATCATTTTTCTCCACCGTTTTCTTTTCTGTTAAAAAAAAGGAAACAATTGGGAGTACAATAGAACTCTTGAAATTGTGTTCTTGGAAGGTTGCCCTCTTTTGAAATTTTTGGTCGATTTTCCACCCCAGAATTTTTTTAGAAAGCAGGTGTCTTTTACCGAACTGCAAGTTTGGTGAATATTTAGTGACCTTTAGCAATGGGTTTAAAGCTGCTGTTGGAGGAAGTGGCCTCAAGCAGGAAGCATGTCTCCATTCCCATATCTGGGTACTAGGGCAGCAGAGCCTTTCTGGAAGTCGTGTTCCTAGTTTGTAAATTACATTGGAATGTGCATGGAGAAAGCCCCATAAGTTTATGTCTCATTATTTCTTCTTGGTTTTAAATTTTTCTTTTTTTGGGGTAAAGCTTAGAATATTGTTTGTCCTAGGTGTACACCATCTGGTTCGTTTGTACATTATATATGTCTATTCAAGTACAGATCCTCTTCCCATGTAAAATGTTACTGAGGGTTCCGCAGACCTCCCTTGCTATATGGTTGGTCTTTTTGAGATATGTATATAATATGTGTTTGTATACATATAGTAACACTAATCTTAATTTATCCATTCCCCCCACCTTTCCTTTTAGATGAGCATAGTTTGTTTTCTAAGTCTGTGAGTGTCTTTCTCTGTGGAAATATGTTCCTTTGTGTCAGTTATTAGATAACGCCTATAAGTGATATCATAGAATACAGGTCTTTTGCTTTCCGACGTACCTCATGTTTTGTGATTATCTCCAGACTCATTTGTGGTGCCTCAGAGAGCAGTGGTTCATTGTTTTCCATGGCTATTATTCCATTGTGTGCATGGACCACTTCTTCTTTATCCATTTACCGGTTGTTGGACATTTTGATTGCTTCACTGTCTTGGCTATTGTGAATAAGGCTGCACTGCAACTTTTGCGGCCTGTGTCTTCTCGATTCTTGTCTTCTCAAGTGAGAGGTCCATTGGTGCGCCTGCTGGATTGAATGGTACCTCCATTTTTACTTTTAAACACAGCTCCTTTCTGTTCTCATTATTGGCTGTTACCCCTTTACGTCTCACCAGCAGGTAGAGGGTACACAGTTCCCTAAAACCCCTTCAGCATTTATTGTTTGTAGACTTTTTGCTCAAGGTCAGTCGACTGGTTGAAACTTTTTGTAGATTAGATTGCATGGGTCTAACACTCCCTGAGGTTGAGCTTTTATCCATTTTCCTTTTTTTTAAAAGAGCGTGAGTAAAACTTAACTCTTCATACTCGCTTCTTGAAACATTTGCCTGTTTTGAATTGTTTTGTCCATTCCCTCCTTCAGCACAATTTTTTAGGGCAGGTGTCCTTTACAGCCCTGAGTCCTTGGGAATGTGAAGTGACCATTAGCTGTGAGTTTAAAGCTGTTCTTGCAGGAAACGGCCACAAGGTGGCAGCATTTCCCCTTTACCATATTTGGTTACTAGGGAAACAGAGCCTTAATGGAAGTGGTGTTCTAGGTTGTAAATTAGAATGGAATGTGCCAGGGAAAAGCCCTTTAAGTTTATGTCTCATTACTTCTTGTTCATATTTGTAGTTTACTTTTTATTTTTTTATCCCAGTAAATATGATTACAATGGTTTGTTTGTTCTAGGTGTGCAAGATGTGGTTCTTTCACACATATACATGTATCTATTCTTCCTCGCATCCTTTTCCCATGTAGGTTATGACACAATGTTGAGTAGTCTTCTCCTGGTCTTCCGTACGTCTTTGGTGGTTATATATTTCACATGGTTTGTATATCTCTGTTAACCCCAATGTGGCAATGTATCCAATCCTCATCCCTTTCTATTTGGTGAACCATAAGTTTTTTAATGAATCTGTGATTGCCTTTCTCTGTGGAAATATCTTCATTGGTATCAATTTTTAAGTAACTCTTAAAAGTGATATGATAGGATATGTGCCTTTTGCTTTCTCACTTACTACACGTGGCGTGATTACGTCTAGACTCATCTATGGTGCTTCAAATAGCATTGTTTCATTTTTTTCACTAGCGAATATTCCATCTGTACATGGAGGAGTTCTTCTTTGTCCATCCATCTGTTGCTGGACTTTTTGGTTACTTCCATATCTTGGCTATTGTAATGGTGTGCAATGCAGATTTGCCTGCCTGTGTCTTTCCAATTCTCTCTTCTTAGGTTATACGTCGAGGAGTGGGCCTGCTGGATCATATGGTAGCTCAATGTTTACCTTTTTAAGGCACCTCCATTCTGTTCTCATTCGTGGCCCTTTCCAAGTTACGTCCCCTTTGATGTTGAGGGTATGCATTTCTCCACAACACCTTCAGCATTTATTGTTTGTAGTTTTCTTGCTGATGGTTATTCTGACAAGTGTGAGCTGATACCTCTCTGTGGTTGAATTCGAATGTGCCACATAATCTGTTGAAATTGAGCTTTAAGGCATGTCCTTTTCTATTTTTCAAGCTGTGATTACCCCTTAGTTCTTCAAAGTGTTCTCTTTAAGTATGTGTCACAGTTTGAAATGTTTTGGCCTTTACCTCCCTCAAGCCATTTTGAGGGCCTGTTTCATTTACAGTTCTGCAGTACTTGTTCCTATGAAGTGACCATTAGCACAGGCTTTAAAGCTGCTTTTGCAGGTAACTGCCAGAGGGCGGCAGCCTTTCTATGTCCCCCACCCTGGTAACTAGGGAAAAGCCCTTGCGGCCTGTGGTGTTTCTCGGTTATAAATTAGAGTGGAGTGTGCCTGGACAAACCCACACAAGCTGATGTCTCCTTACTTTTGTTGGATTTTTACATTTAATTTTTATTTTTTATTGGAGTAATTTTCCACTGTGTACGTGGACCACTTCTACTTTGTGCATTCCTCGGTTGATGGACATGTTCAATGCTTCCAAGTGTTGGCTATGGTAAATATTGTTGGAGTGCAGGATTGCCAGGCTGTGACTTTTCGATTCTCATTTTCTCAGGTGATAGGCCCAGCAGTGGGTGTGATTGATTGACTGGTAGCACCGTGTTTCCCTTTGCAAAGCACCTTCTTTGTGTTTTCATTAGTGGCTCTTACCACGCCCCCCTTAGAATCGAGGGTACGCATTTCTCCACAATCGCTTCAGCATTTATTGTTTGCAGCATTTATGCTAATGGCCCTTCTGGCTGCTGTGAGCTGATAGGTTTTTGTAATTTGGGTTTGCATGTCTTTGAAAATTCGTAAAACTCATCATTTTTCTCCACCGTTTTCTTTTCTGTTAAAAAAAGGAAACAATTGGGAGTACAATAGAACTCTTGAAATTGTGTTCTTGGAAGGTTGCCCTCTTTTGAAATTTTTGGTCGATTTTCCACCCCAGAATTTTTTTAGAAAGCAGGTGTCTTTTACCGAACTGCAAGTTTGGTGAATATTTAGTGACCTTTAGCAATGGGTTTAAAGCTGCTGTTGGAGGAAGTGGCCTCAAGCAGGAAGCTTAACTCCATTCCCATATCTGGGTACTAGGGCAGCAGAGCCTTTCTGGAAGTCGTGTTCCTAGTTTGTAAATTACATTGGAATGTGCATGGAGAAAGCCCCATAAGTTTATGTCTCATTATTTCTTCTTGGTTTTAAATTTTTTTTTAATTGGGGTAAAGCTTAGAATATTGTTTGTCCTAGGTGTACACCATCTGGTTCGTTTGTACATTATATATGTCTATTCAAGTACAGATCCTCTTCCCATGTAAAATGTTACTGAGGGTTCCGCAGACCTCCCTTGCTATATGGTTGGTCTTTTTGAGATATGTATATAATATGTGTTTGTATACGTATAGTAACACTAATCTTAATTTATACATTCCCCCCACCTTTCCTTTTAGATGAGCATAGTTTGTTTTCTAAGTCTGTGAGTGTCTTTCTCGGTGGAAATATGTTCCTTTGTGTCAGTTATTAGATAACGCCTATAAGTGATATCATAGAATACAGGTCTTTTGCTTTCCGACGTACCTCATGTTTTGTGATTATCTCCAGACTCATTTGTGGTGCCTCAGAGAGCAGTGGTTCATTGTTTTCCATGGCTATTATTCCATTGTGTACATGGACCACTTCTTCTTTATCCATTTACCGGTTGTTGGACATTTTGATTGCTTCACTGTCTTGGCTATTGTGAATAAGGCTGCACTGCAACTTTTGCGGCCTGTGTCTTCTCGATTCTTGTCTTCTCAAGTGAGAGGTCCATTGGTGCGCCTGCTGGATTGAATGGTACCTCCATTTTTACTTTTAAACACAGCTCCTTTCTGTTCTCATTATTGGCTGTTACCCCTTTACGTCTCACCAGCAGGTAGAGGGTACACAGTTCCCTAAAACCCCTTCAGCATTTATTGTTTGTAGACTTTGTGCTCATGGTCAGTCGACTGGTGTAAGTTGAAACTTTTTGTAGATTAGATTGCATGGGTCTAACACTCCCTGAGGTTGAGCTTTTATCCATTTTCCTTTTTTTTAAAAGAGCGTGAGTAAAACTTAACTCTTCATACTCGCTTCTTGAAACATTTGCCTGTTTTGAATTGTTTTGTCCATTCCCTCCTTCAGCACAATTTTTTAGGGCAGGTGTCCTTTACAGCCCTGAGTCCTTGGGAATGTGAAGTGACCATTAGCTGTGAGTTTAAAGCTGTTCTTGCAGGAAACGGCCACAAGGTGGCAGCATTTCCCCTTTACCATATTTGGTTACTAGGGAAACAGAGCCTTAATGGAAGTGGTGTTCTAGGTTGTAAATTAGAATGGAATGTGCCAGGGAAAAGCCCTTTAAGTTTATGTCTCATTACTTCTTGTTCATATTTGTAGTTTACTTTTTATTTTTTATCCCAGTAAATATGATTACAATGGTTTGTTTGTTGTAGGTGTGCAAGATGTGGTTCTTTCACACATATACATGTATCTATTCTTCCTCGCATCCTTTTCCCATGTAGGTTATGACACAATGTTGAGTAGTCTTCTCCTGGTCTTCCGTACGTCTTTGGTGGTTATATATTTCACATGGTTTGTATATCTCTGTTAACCCCAATGTGGCAATGTATCCAATCCTCATCCCTTTCTATTTGGTGAATCATAAGTTTTTTAATGAATCTGTGATTGCCTTTCTCTGTGGAAATATCTTCATTGGTATCAATTTTTAAGTAACTCTTAAAAGTGATATGATAGGATATGTGTCTTTTGCTTTCTCACTTACTACACGTGGCGTGATTACGTCTAGACTCATCTATGGTGCTGCAAATAGCATTGTTTCATTTTTTTCACTAGCGAATATTCCATCTGTACATGGAGGAGTTCTTCTTTGTCCATCCATCTGTTGCTGGACTTTTTGGTTACTTCCATATCTTGGCTATTGTAATGGTGTGCAATGCAGATTTGCCTGCCTGTGTCTTTCCAATTCTCTCTTCTTAGGTTATACGTCGAGGAGTGGGCCTGCTGGATCATATGGTAGCTCAATGTTTACCTTTTTAAGGCACCTCCATTCTGTTCTCATTCGTGGCCCTTTCCAAGTTACGTCCCCTTTGATGTTGAGGGTATGCATTTCTCCACAACACCTTCAGCATTTATTGTTTGTAGTTTTCTTGCTGATGGTTATTCTGACAAGTGTGAGCTGATACCTCTCTGTGGTTGAATTCGAATGTGCCACATAATCTGTTGAAATTGAGCTTTAAGGCATGTCCTTTTCTATTTTTCAAGCTGTGATTACCCCTTAGTTCTTCAAAGTGTTCTCTTTAAGTATGTGTCACAGTTTGAAATGTTTTGGCCTTTACCTCCCTCAAGCCATTTTGAGGGCCTGTTTCATTTACAGTTCTGCAGTACTTGTTCCTATGAAGTGACCATTAGCACAGGCTTTAAAGCTGCTTTTGCAGGTAACTGCCAGAGGGCGGCAGCCTTTCTATGTCCCCCACCCTGGTAACTAGGGAAAAGCCCTTGCGGCCTGTGGTGTTTCTCGGTTATAAATTAGAGTGGAGTGTGCCCGGACAAACCCACACAAGCTGATGTCTCCTTACTTTTGTTGGATTTTTACATTTAATTTTTATTTTTTATTGGAGTAATTTTCCACTGTGTACGTGGACCACTTCTACTTTGTGCATTCCTCGGTTGATGGACATTTTCATTGCTTCCAAGTGTTGGCTATGGTAAATATTGTTGGAGTGCAGGATTGCCAGGCTGTGACTTTTCGATTCTCATTTTCTCAGGTGATAGGCCCAGCAGTGGGTGTGATTGATTGACTGGTAGCACCGTGTTTCCCTTTGCAAAGCACCTTCTTTGTGTTTTCATTAGTGGCTCTTACCACGTCCCCCTTAGAATCGAGGGTACGCATTTCTCCACAATCGCTTCAGCATTTATTGTTTGCAGCATTTATGCTAATGGCCCTTCTGGCTGCTGTGAGCTGATAGGTTTTTGTAATTTGGGTTTGCATGTCTTTGAAAATTCGTAAAACTCATCATTTTTCTCCACCGTTTTCTTTTCTGTTAAAAAAAAGGAAACAATTGGGAGTACAATAGAACTCTTGAAATTGTGTTCTTGGAAGGTTGCCCTCTTTTGAAATTTTTGGTCGATTTTCCACCCCAGAATTTTTTTAGAAAGCAGGTGTCTTTTACCGAACTGCAAGTTTGGTGAATATTTAGTGACCTTTAGCAATGGGTTTAAAGCTGCTGTTGGAGGAAGTGGCCTCAAGCAGGAAGCTTATCTCCATTCCCATATCTGGGTACTAGGGCAGCAGAGCCTTTCTGGAAGTCGTGTTCCTAGTTTGTAAATTACATTGGAATGTGCATGGAGAAAGCCCCATAAGTTTATGTCTCATTATTTCTTCTTGGTTTTAAATTTTTTTTAAATTGGGGTAAAGCTTAGAATATTGTTTGTCCTAGGTGTACACCATCTGGTTCGTTTGTACATTATATATGTCTATTCAAGTACAGATCCTCTTCCCATGTAAAATGTTACTGAGGGTTCCGCAGACCTCCCTTGCTATATGGTTGGTCTTTTTGAGATATGTATATAATATGTGTTTGTATACGTATAGTAACACTAATCTTAATTTATCCATTCCCCCCACCTTTCCTTTTAGATGAGCATAGTTTGTTTTCTAAGTCTGTGAGTGTCTTTCTCTGTGGAAATATGTTCCTTTGTGTCAGTTATTAGATAACGCCTATAAGTGATATCATAGAATACAGGTCTTTTGCTTTCCGACGTACCTCATGTTTTGTGATTATCTCCAGACTCATTTGTGGTGCCTCAGAGAGCAGTGGTTCATTGTTTTCCATGGCTATTATTCCATTGTGTGCATGGACCACTTCTTCTTTATCCATTTACCGGTTGTTGGACATTTGGATTGCTTCACTGTCTTGGCTATTGTGAATAAGGCTGCACTGCAACTTTTGCGGCCTGTGTCTTCTCGATTCTTGTCTTCTCAAGTGAGAGGTCCATTGGTGCGCCTGCTGGATTGAATGGTACCTCCATTTTTACTTTTAAACACAGCTCCTTTCTGTTCTCATTATTGGCTGTTACCCCTTTACGTCTCACCAGCAGGTAGAGGGTACACAGTTCCCTAAAACCCCTTCAGCATTTATTGTTTGTAGACTTTTTGCTCAAGGTCAGTCGACTGGTTGAAACTTTTTGTAGATTAGATTGCATGGGTCTAACACTCCCTGAGGTTGAGCTTTTATCCATTTTCCTTTTTTTTAAAAGAGCGTGAGTAAAACTTAACTCTTCCTACTCGCTTCTTGAAACATTTGCCTGTTTTGAATTGTTTTGTCCATTCCCTCCTTCAGCACAATTTTTTAGGGCAGGTGTCCTTTACAGCCCTGAGTCCTTGGGAATGTGAAGTGACCATTAGCTGTGAGTTTAAAGCTGTTCTTGCAGGAAACGGCCACAAGGTGGCAGCATTTCCCCTTTACCATATTTGGTTACTAGGGAAACAGAGCCTTAATGGAAGTGGTGTTCTAGGTTGTAAATTAGAATGGAATGTGCCAGGGAAAAGCCCTTTAAGTTTATGTCTCATTACTTCTTGTTCATATTTGTAGTTTACTTTTTATTTTTTTATCCCAGTAAATATGATTACAATGGTTTGTTTGTTCTAGGTGTGCAAGATGTGGTTCTTTCACACATATACATGTATCTATTCTTCCTCGCATCCTTTTCCCATGTAGGTTATGACACAATGTTGAGTAGTCTTCTCCTGGTCTTCCGTACGTCTTTGGTGGTTATATATTTCACATGGTTTGTATATCTCTGTTAACCCCAATGCGGCAATGTATCCAATCCTCATCCCTTTCTATTTGGTGAACCATAAGTTTTTTAATGAATCTGTGATTGCCTTTCTCTGTGGAAATATCTTCATTGGTATCAATTTTTAAGTAACTCTTAAAAGTGATATGATAGGATATGTGCCTTTTGCTTTCTCACTTACTACACGTGGCGTGATTACGTCTAGACTCATCTATGGTGCTTCAAATAGCATTGTTTCATTTTTTTCACTAGCGAATATTCCATCTGTACATGGAGGAGTTCTTCTTTGTCCATCCATCTGTTGCTGGACTTTTTGGTTACTTCCATATCTTGGCTATTGTAATGGTGTGCAATGCAGATTTGCCTGCCTGTGTCTTTCCAATTCTCTCTTCTTAGGTTATACGTCGAGGAGTGGGCCTGCTGGATCATATGGTAGCTCAATGTTTACCTTTTTAAGGCACCTCCATTCTGTTCTCATTCGTGGCCCTTTCCAAGTTACGTCCCCTTTGATGTTGAGGGTATGCATTTCTCCACAACACCTTCAGCATTTATTGTTTGTAGTTTTCTTGCTGATGGTTATTCTGACAAGTGTGAGCTGATACCTCTCTGTGGTTGAATTCGAATGTGCCACATAATCTGTTGAAATTGAGCTTTAAGGCATGTCCTTTTCTATTTTTCAAGCTGTGATTACCCCTTAGTTCTTCAAAGTGTTCTCTTTAAGTATGTGTCACAGTTTGAAATGTTTTGGCCTTTACCTCCCTCAAGCCATTTTGAGGGCCTGTTTCATTTACAGTTCTGCAGTACTTGTTCCTATGAAGTGACCATTAGCACAGGCTTTAAAGCTGCTTTTGCAGGTAACTGCCAGAGGGCGGCAGCCTTTCTATGTCCCCCACCCTGGTAACTAGGGAAAAGCCCTTGCGGCCTGTGGTGTTTCTCGGTTATAAATTAGAGTGGAGTGTGCCCGGACAAACCCACACAAGCTGATGTCTCCTTACTTTTGTTGGATTTTTACATTTAATTTTTATTTTTTATTGGAGTAATTTTCCACTGTGTACGTGGACCACTTCTACTTTGTGCATTCCTCGGTTGATGGACATGTTCAATGCTTCCAAGTGTTGGCTATGGTAAATATTGTTGGAGTGCAGGATTGCCAGGCTGTGACTTTTCGATTCTCATTTTCTCAGGTGATAGGCCCAGCAGTGGGTGTGATTGATTGACTGGTAGCACCGTGTTTCCCTTTGCAAAGCACCTTCTTTGTGTTTTCATTAGTGGCTCTTACCACGTCCCCCTTAGAATCGAGGGTACGCATTTCTCCACAATCGCTTCAGCATTTATTGTTTGCAGCATTTATGCTAATGGCCCTTCTGGCTGCTGTGAGCTGATAGGTTTTTGTAATTTGGGTTTGCATGTCTTTGAAAATTCGTAAAACTCATCATTTTTCTCCACCGTTTTCTTTTCTGTTAAAAAAAAGGAAACAATTGGGAGTACAATAGAACTCTTGAAATTGTGTTCTTGGAAGGTTGCCCTCTTTTGAAATTTTTGGTCGATTTTCCACCCCAGAATTTTTTTAGAAAGCAGGTGTCTTTTACCGAACTGCAAGTTTGGTGAATATTTAGTGACCTTTAGCAATGGGTTTAAAGCTGCTGTTGGAGGAAGTGGCCTCAAGCAGGAAGCTTATCTCCATTCCCATATCTGGGTACTAGGGCAGCAGAGCCTTTCTGGAAGTCGTGTTCCTAGTTTGTAAATTACATTGGAATGTGCATGGAGAAAGCCCCATAAGTTTATGTCTCATTATTTCTTCTTGGTTTTAAATTTTTTTTAAATTGGGGTAAAGCTTAGAATATTGTTTGTCCTAGGTGTACACCATCTGGTTCGTTTGTACATTATATATGTCTATTCAAGTACAGATCCTCTTCCCATGTAAAATGTTACTGAGGGTTCCGCAGACCTCCCTTGCTATATGGTTGGTCTTTTTGAGATATGTATATAATATGTGTTTGTATACGTATAGTAACACTAATCTTAATTTATCCATTCCCCCCACCTTTCCTTTTAGATGAGCATAGTTTGTTTTCTAAGTCTGTGAGTGTCTTTCTCTGTGGAAATATGTTCCTTTGTGTCAGTTATTAGATAACGCCTATAAGTGATATCATAGAATACAGGTCTTTTGCTTTCCGACGTACCTCATGTTTTGTGATTATCTCCAGACTCATTTGTGGTGCCTCAGAGAGCAGTGGTTCATTGTTTTCCATGGCTATTATTCCATTGTGTGCATGGACCACTTCTTCTTTATCCATTTACCAGTTGTTGGACATTTGGATTGCTTCACTGTCTTGGCTATTGTGAATAAGGCTGCACTGCAACTTTTGCGGCCTGTGTCTTCTCGATTCTTGTCTTCTCAAGTGAGAGGTCCATTGGTGCGCCTGCTGGATTGAATGGTACCTCCATTTTTACTTTTAAACACAGCTCCTTTCTGTTCTCATTATTGGCTGTTACCCCTTTACGTCTCACCAGCAGGTAGAGGGTACACAGTTCCCTAAAACCCCTTCAGCATTTATTGTTTGTAGACTTTTTGCTCAAGGTCAGTCGACTGGTTGAAACTTTTTGTAGATTAGATTGCATGGGTCTAACACTCCCTGAGGTTGAGCTTTTATCCATTTTCCTTTTTTTTAAAAGAGCGTGAGTAAAACTTAACTCTTCATACTCTCTTCTTGAAACATTTGCCTGTTTTGAATTGTTTTGTCCATTCCCTCCTTCAGCACAATTTTTTAGGGCAGGTGTCCTTTACAGCCCTGAGTCCTTGGGAATGTGAAGTGACCATTAGCTGTGAGTTTAAAGCTGTTCTTGCAGGAAACGGCCACAAGGTGGCAGCATTTCCCCTTTACCATATTTGGTTACTAGGGAAACAGAGCCTTAATGGAAGTGGTGTTCTAGGTTGTAAATTAGAATGGAATGTGCCAGGGAAAAGCCCTTTAAGTTTATGTCTCATTACTTCTTGTTCATATTTGTAGTTTACTTTTTATTTTTTTATCCCAGTAAATATGATTACAATGGTTTGTTTGTTGTAGGTGTGCAAGATGTGGTTCTTTCACACATATACATGTATCTATTCTTCCTCGCATCCTTTTCCCATGTAGGTTATGACACAATGTTGAGTAGTCTTCTCCTGGTCTTCCGTACGTCTTTGGTGGTTATATATTTCACATGGTTTGTATATCTCTGTTAACCCCAATGCGGCAATGTATCCAATCCTCATCCCTTTCTATTTGGTGAACCATAAGTTTTTTAATGAATCTGTGATTGCCTTTCTCTGTGGAAATATCTTCATTGGTATCAATTTTTAAGTAACTCTTAAAAGTGATATGATAGGATATGTGCCTTTTGCTTTCTCACTTACTACACGTGGCGTGATTACGTCTAGACTCATCTATGGTGCTTCAAATAGCATTGTTTCATTTTTTTCACTAGCGAATATTCCATCTGTACATGGAGGAGTTCTTCTTTGTCCATCCATCTGTTGCTGGACTTTTTGGTTACTTCCATATCTTGGCTATTGTAATGGTGTGCAATGCAGATTTGCCTGCCTGTGTCTTTCCAATTCTCTCTTCTTAGGTTATACGTCGAGGAGTGGGCCTGCTGGATCATATGGTAGCTCAATGTTTACCTTTTTAAGGCACCTCCATTCTGTTCTCATTCGTGGCCCTTTCCAAGTTACGTCCCCTTTGATGTTGAGGGTATGCATTTCTCCACAACACCTTCAGCATTTATTGTTTGTAGTTTTCTTGCTGATGGTTATTCTGACAAGTGTGAGCTGATACCTCTCTGTGGTTGAATTCGAATGTGCCACATAATCTGTTGAAATTGAGCTTTAAGGCATGTCCTTTTCTATTTTTCAAGCTGTGATTACCCCTTAGTTCTTCAAAGTGTTCTCTTTAAGTATGTGTCACAGTTTGAAATGTTTTGGCCTTTACCTCCCTCAAGCCATTTTGAGGGCCTGTTTCATTTACAGTTCTGCAGTACTTGTTCCTATGAAGTGACCATTAGCACAGGCTTTAAAGCTGCTTTTGCAGGTAACTGCCAGAGGGCGGCAGCCTTTCTATGTCCCCCACCCTGGTAACTAGGGAAAAGCCCTTGCGGCCTGTGGTGTTTCTCGGTTATAAATTAGAGTGGAGTGTGCCCGGACAAACCCACACAAGCTGATGTCTCCTTACTTTTGTTGGATTTTTACATTTAATTTTTATTTTTTATTGGAGTAATTTTCCACTGTGTACGTGGACCACTTCTACTTTGTGCATTCCTCGGTTGATGGACATGTTCAATGCTTCCAAGTGTTGGCTATGGTAAATATTGTTGGAGTGCAGGATTGCCAGGCTGTGACTTTTCGATTCTCATTTTCTCAGGTGATAGGCCCAGCAGTGGGTGTGATTGATTGACTGGTAGCACCGTGTTTCCCTTTGCAAAGCACCTTCTTTGTGTTTTCATTAGTGGCTCTTACCACGTCCCCCTTAGAATCGAGGGTACGCATTTCTCCACAATCGCTTCAGCATTTATTGTTTGCAGCATTTATGCTAATGGCCCTTCTGGCTGCTGTGAGCTGATAGGTTTTTGTAATTTGGGTTTGCATGTCTTTGAAAATTCGTAAAACTCATCATTTTTCTCCACCGTTTTCTTTTCTGTTAAAAAAAAGGAAACAATTGGGAGTACAATAGAACTCTTGAAATTGTGTTCTTGGAAGGTTGCCCTCTTTTGAAATTTTTGGTCGATTTTCCACCCCAGAATTTTTTTAGAAAGCAGGTGTCTTTTACCGAACTGCAAGTTTGGTGAATATTTAGTGACCTTTAGCAATGGGTTTAAAGCTGCTGTTGGAGGAAGTGGCCTCAAGCAGGAAGCTTATCTCCATTCCCATATCTGGGTACTAGGGCAGCAGAGCCTTTCTGGAAGTCGTGTTCCTAGTTTGTAAATTACATTGGAATGTGCATGGAGAAAGCCCCATAAGTTTATGTCTCATTATTTCTTCTTGGTTTTAAATTTTTTTTAAATTGGGGTAAAGCTTAGAATATTGTTTGTCCTAGGTGTACACCATCTGGTTCGTTTGTACATTATATATGTCTATTCAAGTACAGATCCTCTTCCCATGTAAAATGTTACTGAGGGTTCCGCAGACCTCCCTTGCTATATGGTTGGTCTTTTTGAGATATGTATATAATATGTGTTTGTATACGTATAGTAACACTAATCTTAATTTATCCATTCCCCCCACCTTTCCTTTTAGATGAGCATAGTTTGTTTTCTAAGTCTGTGAGTGTCTTTCTCTGTGGAAATATGTTCCTTTGTGTCAGTTATTAGATAACGCCTATAAGTGATATCATAGAATACAGGTCTTTTGCTTTCCGACGTACCTCATGTTTTGTGATTATCTCCAGACTCATTTGTGGTGCCTCAGAGAGCAGTGGTTCATTGTTTTCCATGGCTATTATTCCATTGTGTGCATGGACCACTTCTTCTTTATCCATTTACCAGTTGTTGGACATTTTGATTGCTTCACTGTCTTGGCTATTGTGAATAAGGCTGCACTGCAACTTTTGCGGCCTGTGTCTTCTCGATTCTTGTCTTCTCAAGTGAGAGGTCCATTGGTGCGCCTGCTGGATTGAATGGTACCTCCATTTTTACTTTTAAACACAGCTCCTTTCTGTTCTCATTATTGGCTGTTACCCCTTTACGTCTCACCAGCAGGTAGAGGGTACACAGTTCCCTAAAACCCCTTCAGCATTTATTGTTTGTAGACTTTTTGCTCAAGGTCAGTCGACTGGTTGAAACTTTTTGTAGATTAGATTGCATGGGTCTAACACTCCCTGAGGTTGAGCTTTTATCCATTTTCCTTTTTTTTAAAAGAGCGTGAGTAAAACTTAACTCTTCCTACTCTCTTCTTGAAACATTTGCCTGTTTTGAATTGTTTTGTCCATTCCCTCCTTCAGCACAATTTTTTAGGGCAGGTGTCCTTTACAGCCCTGAGTCCTTGGGAATGTGAAGTGACCATTAGCTGTGAGTTTAAAGCTGTTCTTGCAGGAAACGGCCACAAGGTGGCAGCATTTCCCCTTTACCATATTTGGTTACTAGGGAAACAGAGCCTTAATGGAAGTGGTGTTCTAGGTTGTAAATTAGAATGGAATGTGCCAGGGAAAAGCCCTTTAAGTTTATGTCTCATTACTTCTTGTTCATATTTGTAGTTTACTTTTTATTTTTTTATCCCAGTAAATATGATTACAATGGTTTGTTTGTTCTAGGTGTGCAAGATGTGGTTCTTTCACACATATACATGTATCTATTCTTCCTCGCATCCTTTTCCCATGTAGGTTATGACACAATGTTGAGTAGTCTTCTCCTGGTCTTCCGTACGTCTTTGGTGGTTATATATTTCACATGGTTTGTATATCTCTGTTAACCCCAATGTGGCAATGTATCCAATCCTCATCCCTTTCTATTTGGTGAACCATAAGTTTTTTAATGAATCTGTGATTGCCTTTCTCTGTGGAAATATCTTCATTGGTATCAATTTTTAAGTAACTCTTAAAAGTGATATGATAGGATATGTGCCTTTTGCTTTCTCACTTACTACACGTGGCGTGATTACGTCTAGACTCATCTATGGTGCTTCAAATAGCATTGTTTCATTTTTTTCACTAGCGAATATTCCATCTGTACATGGAGGAGTTCTTCTTTGTCCATCCATCTGTTGCTGGACTTTTTGGTTACTTCCATATCTTGGCTATTGTAATGGTGTGCAATGCAGATTTGCCTGCCTGTGTCTTTCCAATTCTCTCTTCTTAGGTTATACGTCGAGGAGTGGGCCTGCTGGATCATATGGTAGCTCAATGTTTACCTTTTTAAGGCACCTCCATTCTGTTCTCATTCGTGGCCCTTTCCAAGTTACGTCCCCTTTGATGTTGAGGGTATGCATTTCTCCACAACACCTTCAGCATTTATTGTTTGTAGTTTTCTTGCTGATGGTTATTCTGACAAGTGTGAGCTGATACCTCTCTGTGGTTGAATTCGAATGTGCCACATAATCTGTTGAAATTGAGCTTTAAGGCATGTCCTTTTCTATTTTTCAAGCTGTGATTACCCCTTAGTTCTTCAAAGTGTTCTCTTTAAGTATGTGTCACAGTTTGAAATGTTTTGGCCTTTACCTCCCTCAAGCCATTTTGAGGGCCTGTTTCATTTACAGTTCTGCAGTACTTGTTCCTATGAAGTGACCATTAGCACAGGCTTTAAAGCTGCTTTTGCAGGTAACTGCCAGAGGGCGGCAGCCTTTCTATGTCCCCCACCCTGGTAACTAGGGAAAAGCCCTTGCGGCCTGTGGTGTTTCTCGGTTATAAATTAGAGTGGAGTGTGCCCGGACAAACCCACACAAGCTGATGTCTCCTTACTTTTGTTGGATTTTTACATTTAATTTTTATTTTTTATTGGAGTAATTTTCCACTGTGTACGTGGACCACTTCTACTTTGTGCATTCCTCGGTTGATGGACATGTTCAATGCTTCCAAGTGTTGGCTATGGTAAATATTGTTGGAGTGCAGGATTGCCAGGCTGTGACTTTTCGATTCTCATTTTCTCAGGTGATAGGCCCAGCAGTGGGTGTGATTGATTGACTGGTAGCACCGTGTTTCCCTTTGCAAAGCACCTTCTTTGTGTTTTCATTAGTGGCTCTTACCACGTCCCCCTTAGAATCGAGGGTACGCATTTCTCCACAATCGCTTCAGCATTTATTGTTTGCAGCATTTATGCTAATGGCCCTTCTGGCTGCTGTGAGCTGATAGGTTTTTGTAATTTGGGTTTGCATGTCTTCGAAAATTCGTAAAACTCATCATTTTTCTCCACCGTTTTCTTTTCTGTTAAAAAAAAGGAAACAATTGGGAGTACAATAGAACTCTTGAAATTGTGTTCTTGGAAGGTTGCCCTCTTTTGAAATTTTTGGTCGATTTTCCACCCCAGAATTTTTTTAGAAAGCAGGTGTCTTTTACCGAACTGCAAGTTTGGTGAATATTTAGTGACCTTTAGCAATGGGTTTAAAGCTGCTGTTGGAGGAAGTGGCCTCAAGCAGGAAGCTTATCTCCATTCCCATATCTGGGTACTAGGGCAGCAGAGCCTTTCTGGAAGTCGTGTTCCTAGTTTGTAAATTACATTGGAATGTGCATGGAGAAAGCCCCATAAGTTTATGTCTCATTATTTCTTCTTGGTTTTAAATTTTTTTTAAATTGGGGTAAAGCTTAGAATATTGTTTGTCCTAGGTGTACACCATCTGGTTCGTTTGTACATTATATATGTCTATTCAAGTACAGATCCTCTTCCCATGTAAAATGTTACTGAGGGTTCCGCAGACCTCCCTTGCTATATGGTTGGTCTTTTTGAGATATGTATATAATATGTGTTTGTATACGTATAGTAACACTAATCTTAATTTATCCCTTCCCCCCACCTTTCCTTTTAGATGAGCATAGTTTGTTTTCTAAGTCTGTGAGTGTCTTTCTCTGTGGAAATATGTTCCTTTGTGTCAGTTATTAGATAACGCCTATAAGTGATATCATAGAATACAGGTCTTTTGCTTTCCGACGTACCTCATGTTTTGTGATTATCTCCAGACTCATTTGTGGTGCCTCAGAGAGCAGTGGTTCATTGTTTTCCATGGCTATTATTCCATTGTGTACATGGACCACTTCTTCTTTATCCATTTACCGGTTGTTGGACATTTGGATTGCTTCACTGTCTTGGCTATTGTGAATAAGGCTGCACTGCAACTTTTGCGGCCTGTGTCTTCTCGATTCTTGTCTTCTCAAGTGAGAGGTCCATTGGCGCGCCTGCTGGATTGAATGGTACCTCCATTTTTACTTTTAAACACAGCTCCTTTCTGTTCTCATTATTGGCTGTTACCCCTTTACGTCTCACCAGCAGGTAGAGGGTACACAGTTCCCTAAAACCCCTTCAGCATTTATTGTTTGTAGACTTTTTGCTCAAGGTCAGTCGACTGGTTGAAACTTTTTGTAGATTAGATTGCATGGGTCTAACACTCCCTGAGGTTGAGCTTTTATCCATTTTCCTTTTTTTTAAAAGAGCGTGAGTAAAACTTAACTCTTCCTACTCTCTTCTTGAAACATTTGCCTGTTTTGAATTGTTTTGTCCATTCCCTCCTTCAGCACAATTTTTTAGGGCAGGTGTCCTTTACAGCCCTGAGTCCTTGGGAATGTGAAGTGACCATTAGCTGTGAGTTTAAAGCTGTTCTTGCAGGAAACGGCCACAAGGTGGCAGCATTTCCCCTTTACCATATTTGGTTACTAGGGAAACAGAGCCTTAATGGAAGTGGTGTTCTAGGTTGTAAATTAGAATGGAATGTGCCAGGGAAAAGCCCTTTAAGTTTATGTCTCATTACTTCTTGTTCATATTTGTAGTTTACTTTTTATTTTTTTATCCCAGTAAATATGATTACAATGGTTTGTTTGTTCTAGGTGTGCAAGATGTGGTTCTTTCACACATATACATGTATCTATTCTTCCTCGCATCCTTTTCCCATGTAGGTTATGACACAATGTTGAGTAGTCTTCTCCTGGTCTTCCGTACGTCTTTGGTGGTTATATATTTCACATGGTTTGTATATCTCTGTTAACCCCAATGTGGCAATGTATCCAATCCTCATCCCTTTCTATTTGGTGAACCATAAGTTTTTTAATGAATCTGTGATTGCCTTTCTCTGTGGAAATATCTTCATTGGTATCAATTTTTAAGTAACTCTTAAAAGTGATATGATAGGATATGTGCCTTTTGCTTTCTCACTTACTACACGTGGCGTGATTACGTCTAGACTCATCTATGGTGCTTCAAATAGCATTGTTTCATTTTTTTCACTAGCGAATATTCCATCTGTACATGGAGGAGTTCTTCTTTGTCCATCCATCTGTTGCTGGACTTTTTGGTTACTTCCATATCTTGGCTATTGTAATGGTGTGCAATGCAGATTTGCCTGCCTGTGTCTTTCCAATTCTCTCTTCTTAGGTTATACGTCGAGGAGTGGGCCTGCTGGATCATATGGTAGCTCAATGTTTACCTTTTTAAGGCACCTCCATTCTGTTCTCATTCGTGGCCCTTTCCAAGTTACGTCCCCTTTGATGTTGAGGGTATGCATTTCTCCACAACACCTTCAGCATTTATTGTTTGTAGTTTTCTTGCTGATGGTTATTCTGACAAGTGTGAGCTGATACCTCTCTGTGGTTGAATTCGAATGTGCCACATAATCTGTTGAAATTGAGCTTTAAGGCATGTCCTTTTCTATTTTTCAAGCTGTGATTACCCCTTAGTTCTTCAAAGTGTTCTCTTTAAGTATGTGTCACAGTTTGAAATGTTTTGGCCTTTACCTCCCTCAAGCCATTTTGAGGGCCTGTTTCATTTACAGTTCTGCAGTACTTGTTCCTATGAAGTGACCATTAGCACAGGCTTTAAAGCTGCTTTTGCAGGTAACTGCCAGAGGGCGGCAGCCTTTCTATGTCCCCCACCCTGGTAACTAGGGAAAAGCCCTTGCGGCCTGTGGTGTTTCTCGGTTATAAATTAGAGTGGAGTGTGCCCGGACAAACCCACACAAGCTGATGTCTCCTTACTTTTGTTGGATTTTTACATTTAATTTTTATTTTTTATTGGAGTAATTTTCCACTGTGTACGTGGACCACTTCTACTTTGTGCATTCCTCGGTTGATGGACATGTTCAATGCTTCCAAGTGTTGGCTATGGTAAATATTGTTGGAGTGCAGGATTGCCAGGCTGTGACTTTTCGATTCTCATTTTCTCAGGTGATAGGCCCAGCAGTGGGTGTGATTGATTGACTGGTAGCACCGTGTTTCCCTTTGCAAAGCACCTTCTTTGTGTTTTCATTAGTGGCTCTTACCACGTCCCCCTTAGAATCGAGGGTACGCATTTCTCCACAATCGCTTCAGCATTTATTGTTTGCAGCATTTATGCTAATGGCCCTTCTGGCTGCTGTGAGCTGATAGGTTTTTGTAATTTGGGTTTGCATGTCTTTGAAAATTCGTAAAACTCATCATTTTTCTCCACCGTTTTCTTTTCTGTTAAAAAAAAGGAAACAATTGGGAGTACAATAGAACTCTTGAAATTGTGTTCTTGGAAGGTTGCCCTCTTTTGAAATTTTTGGTCGATTTTCCACCCCAGAATTTTTTTAGAAAGCAGGTGTCTTTTACCGAACTGCAAGTTTGGTGAATATTTAGTGACCTTTAGCAATGGGTTTAAAGCTGCTGTTGGAGGAAGTGGCCTCAAGCAGGAAGCTTATCTCCATTCCCATATCTGGGTACTAGGGCAGCAGAGCCTTTCTGGAAGTCGTGTTCCTAGTTTGTAAATTACATTGGAATGTGCATGGAGAAAGCCCCATAAGTTTATGTCTCATTATTTCTTCTTGGTTTTAAATTTTTTTTAAATTGGGGTAAAGCTTAGAATATTGTTTGTCCTGGGTGTACACCATCTGGTTCGTTTGTACATTATATATGTCTATTCAAGTACAGATCCTCTTCCCATGTAAAATGTTACTGAGGGTTCCGCAGACCTCCCTTGCTATATGGTTGGTCTTTTTGAGATATGTATATAATATGTGTTTGTATACGTATAGTAACACTAATCTTAATTTATCCCTTCCCCCCACCTTTCCTTTTAGATGAGCATAGTTTGTTTTCTAAGTCTGTGAGTGTCTTTCTCTGTGGAAATATGTTCCTTTGTGTCAGTTATTAGATAACGCCTATAAGTGATATCATAGAATACAGGTCTTTTGCTTTCCGACGTACCTCATGTTTTGTGATTATCTCCAGACTCATTTGTGGTGCCTCAGAGAGCAGTGGTTCATTGTTTTCCATGGCTATTATTCCATTGTGTGCATGGACCACTTCTTCTTTATCCATTTACCAGTTGTTGGACATTTTGATTGCTTCACTGTCTTGGCTATTGTGAATAAGGCTGCACTGCAACTTTTGCGGCCTGTGTCTTCTCGATTCTTGTCTTCTCAAGTGAGAGGTCCATTGGTGCGCCTGCTGGATTGAATGGTACCTCCATTTTTACTTTTAAACACAGCTCCTTTCTGTTCTCATTATTGGCTGTTACCCCTTTACGTCTCACCAGCAGGTAGAGGGTACACAGTTCCCTAAAACCCCTTCAGCATTTATTGTTTGTAGACTTTTTGCTCAAGGTCAGTCGACTGGTTGAAACTTTTTGTAGATTAGATTGCATGGGTCTAACACTCCCTGAGGTTGAGCTTTTATCCATTTTCCTTTTTTTTAAAAGAGCGTGAGTAAAACTTAACTCTTCATACTCGCTTCTTGAAACATTTGCCTGTTTTGAATTGTTTTGTCCATTCCCTCCTTCAGCACAATTTTTTAGGGCAGGTGTCCTTTACAGCCCTGAGTCCTTGGGAATGTGAAGTGACCATTAGCTGTGAGTTTAAAGCTGTTCTTGCAGGAAACGGCCACAAGGTGGCAGCATTTCCCCTTTACCATATTTGGTTACTAGGGAAACAGAGCCTTAATGGAAGTGGTGTTCTAGGTTGTAAATTAGAATGGAATGTGCCAGGGAAAAGCCCTTTAAGTTTATGTCTCATTACTTCTTGTTCATATTTGTAGTTTACTTTTTATTTTTTTATCCCAGTAAATATGATTACAATGGTTTGTTTGTTGTAGGTGTGCAAGATGTGGTTCTTTCACACATATACATGTATCTATTCTTCCTCGCATCCTTTTCCCATGTAGGTTATGACACAATGTTGAGTAGTCTTCTCCTGGTCTTCCGTACGTCTTTGGTGGTTATATATTTCACATGGTTTGTATATCTCTGTTAACCCCAATGCGGCAATGTATCCAATCCTCATCCCTTTCTATTTGGTGAACCATAAGTTTTTTAATGAATCTGTGATTGCCTTTCTCTGTGGAAATATCTTCATTGGTATCAATTTTTAAGTAACTCTTAAAAGTGATATGATAGGATATGTGCCTTTTGCTTTCTCACTTACTACACGTGGCGTGATTACGTCTAGACTCATCTATGGTGCTTCAAATAGCATTGTTTCATTTTTTTCACTAGCGAATATTCCATCTGTACATGGAGGAGTTCTTCTTTGTCCATCCATCTGTTGCTGGACTTTTTGGTTACTTCCATATCTTGGCTATTGTAATGGTGTGCAATGCAGATTTGCCTGCCTGTGTCTTTCCAATTCTCTCTTCTTAGGTTATACGTCGAGGAGTGGGCCTGCTGGATCATATGGTAGCTCAATGTTTACCTTTTTAAGGCACCTCCATTCTGTTCTCATTCGTGGCCCTTTCCAAGTTACGTCCCCTTTGATGTTGAGGGTATGCATTTCTCCACAACACCTTCAGCATTTATTGTTTGTAGTTTTCTTGCTGATGGTTATTCTGACAAGTGTGAGCTGATACCTCTCTGTGGTTGAATTCGAATGTGCCACATAATCTGTTGAAATTGAGCTTTAAGGCATGTCCTTTTCTATTTTTCAAGCTGTGATTACCCCTTAGTTCTTCAAAGTGTTCTCTTTAAGTATGTGTCACAGTTTGAAATGTTTTGGCCTTTACCTCCCTCAAGCCATTTTGAGGGCCTGTTTCATTTACAGTTCTGCAGTACTTGTTCCTATGAAGTGACCATTAGCACAGGCTTTAAAGCTGCTTTTGCAGGTAACTGCCAGAGGGCGGCAGCCTTTCTATGTCCCCCACCCTGGTAACTAGGGAAACGCCCTTGCGGCCTGTGGTGTTTCTCGGTTATAAATTAGAGTGGAGTGTGCCCGGACAAACCCACACAAGCTGATGTCTCCTTACTTTTGTTGGATTTTTACATTTAATTTTTATTTTTTATTGGAGTAATTTTCCACTGTGTACGTGGACCACTTCTACTTTGTGCATTCCTCGGTTGATGGACATGTTCAATGCTTCCAAGTGTTGGCTATGGTAAATATTGTTGGAGTGCAGGATTGCCAGGCTGTGACTTTTCGATTCTCATTTTCTCAGGTGATAGGCCCAGCAGTGGGTGTGATTGATTGACTGGTAGCACCGTGTTTCCCTTTGCAAAGCACCTTCTTTGTGTTTTCATTAGTGGCTCTTACCACGTCCCCCTTAGAATCGAGGGTACGCATTTCTCCACAATCGCTTCAGCATTTATTGTTTGCAGCATTTATGCTAATGGCCCTTCTGGCTGCTGTGAGCTGATAGGTTTTTGTAATTTGGGTTTGCATGTCTTTGAAAATTCGTAAAACTCATCATTTTTCTCCACCGTTTTCTTTTCTGTTAAAAAAAAGGAAACAATTGGGAGTACAATAGAACTCTTGAAATTGTGTTCTTGGAAGGTTGCCCTCTTTTGAAATTTTTGGTCGATTTTCCACCCCAGAATTTTTTTAGAAAGCAGGTGTCTTTTACCGAACTGCAAGTTTGGTGAATATTTAGTGACCTTTAGCAATGGGTTTAAAGCTGCTGTTGGAGGAAGTGGCCTCAAGCAGGAAGCTTATCTCCATTCCCATATCTGGGTACTAGGGCAGCAGAGCCTTTCTGGAAGTCGTGTTCCTAGTTTGTAAATTACATTGGAATGTGCATGGAGAAAGCCCCATAAGTTTATGTCTCATTATTTCTTCTTGGTTTTAAATTTTTTTTAAATTGGGGTAAAGCTTAGAATATTGTTTGTCCTAGGTGTACACCATCTGGTTCGTTTGTACATTATATATGTCTATTCAAGTACAGATCCTCTTCCCATGTAAAATGTTACTGAGGGTTCCGCAGACCTCCCTTGCTATATGGTTGGTCTTTTTGAGATATGTATATAATATGTGTTTGTATACGTATAGTAACACTAATCTTAATTTATCCATTCCCCCCACCTTTCCTTTTAGATGAGCATAGTTTGTTTTCTAAGTCTGTGAGTGTCTTTCTCTGTGGAAATATGTTCCTTTGTGTCAGTTATTAGATAACGCCTATAAGTGATATCATAGAATACAGGTCTTTTGCTTTCCGACGTACCTCATGTTTTGTGATTATCTCCAGACTCATTTGTGGTGCCTCAGAGAGCAGTGGTTCATTGTTTTCCATGGCTATTATTCCATTGTGTACATGGACCACTTCTTCTTTATCCATTTACCGGTTGTTGGACATTTGGATTGCTTCACTGTCTTGGCTATTGTGAATAAGGCTGCACTGCAACTTTTGCGGCCTGTGTCTTCTCGATTCTTGTCTTCTCAAGTGAGAGGTCCATTGGTGCGCCTGCTGGATTGAATGGTACCTCCATTTTTACTTTTAAACACAGCTCCTTTCTGTTCTCATTATTGGCTGTTACCCCTTTACGTCTCACCAGCAGGTAGAGGGTACACAGTTCCCTAAAACCCCTTCAGCATTTATTGTTTGTAGACTTTTTGCTCAAGGTCAGTCGACTGGTTGAAACTTTTTGTAGATTAGATTGCATGGGTCTAACACTCCCTGAGGTTGAGCTTTTATCCATTTTCCTTTTTTTTAAAAGAGCGTGAGTAAAACTTAACTCTTCCTACTCGCTTCTTGAAACATTTGCCTGTTTTGAATTGTTTTGTCCATTCCCTCCTTCAGCACAATTTTTTAGGGCAGGTGTCCTTTACAGCCCTGAGTCCTTGGGAATGTGAAGTGACCATTAGCTGTGAGTTTAAAGCTGTTCTTGCAGGAAACGGCCACAAGGTGGCAGCATTTCCCCTTTACCATATTTGGTTACTAGGGAAACAGAGCCTTAATGGAAGTGGTGTTCTAGGTTGTAAATTAGAATGGAATGTGCCAGGGAAAAGCCCTTTAAGTTTATGTCTCATTACTTCTTGTTCATATTTGTAGTTTACTTTTTATTTTTTTATCCCAGTAAATATGATTACAATGGTTTGTTTGTTCTAGGTGTGCAAGATGTGGTTCTTTCACACATATACATGTATCTATTCTTCCTCGCATCCTTTTCCCATGTAGGTTATGACACAATGTTGAGTAGTCTTCTCCTGGTCTTCCGTACGTCTTTGGTGGTTATATATTTCACATGGTTTGTATATCTCTGTTAACCCCAATGTGGCAATGTATCCAATCCTCATCCCTTTCTATTTGGTGAACCATAAGTTTTTTAATGAATCTGTGATTGCCTTTCTCTGTGGAAATATCTTCATTGGTATCAATTTTTAAGTAACTCTTAAAAGTGATATGATAGGATATGTGTCTTTTGCTTTCTCACTTACTACACGTGGCGTGATTACGTCTAGACTCATCTATGGTGCTGCAAATAGCATTGTTTCATTTTTTTCACTAGCGAATATTCCATCTGTACATGGAGGAGTTCTTCTTTGTCCATCCATCTGTTGGTGGACTTTTTGGTTACTTCCATATCTTGGCTATTGTAATGGTGTGCAGTGCAGATTTGCCTGCCTGTGTCTTTCCAATTCTCTCTTCTTAGGTTATACGTCGAGGAGTGGGCCTGCTGGATCATATGGTAGCTCAATGTTTACCTTTTTAAGGCACCTCCATTCTGTTCTCATTCGTGGCCCTTTCCAAGTTACGTCCCCTTTGATGTTGAGGGTATGCATTTCTCCACAACACCTTCAGCATTTATTGTTTGTAGTTTTCTTGCTGATGGTTATTCTGACAAGTGTGAGCTGATACCTCTCTGTGGTTGAATTCGAATGTGCCACATAATCTGTTGAAATTGAGCTTTAAGGCATGTCCTTTTCTATTTTTCAAGCTGTGATTACCCCTTAGTTCTTCAAAGTGTTCTCTTTAAGTATGTGTCACAGTTTGAAATGTTTTGGCCTTTACCTCCCTCAAGCCATTTTGAGGGCCTGTTTCATTTACAGTTCTGCAGTACTTGTTCCTATGAAGTGACCATTAGCACAGGCTTTAAAGCTGCTTTTGCAGGTAACTGCCAGAGGGCGGCAGCCTTTCTATGTCCCCCACCCTGGTAACTAGGGAAACGCCCTTGCGGCCTGTGGTGTTTCTCGGTTATAAATTAGAGTGGAGTGTGCCCGGACAAACCCACACAAGCTGATGTCTCCTTACTTTTGTTGGATTTTTACATTTAATTTTTACTTTTTATTGGAGTAATTTTCCACTGTGTACGTGGACCACTTCTACTTTGTGCATTCCTCGGTTGATGGACATGTTCAATGCTTCCAAGTGTTGGCTATGGTAAATATTGTTGGAGTGCAGGATTGCCAGGCTGTGACTTTTCGATTCTCATTTTCTCAGGTGATAGGCCCAGCAGTGGGTGTGATTGATTGACTGGTAGCACCGTGTTTCCCTTTGCAAAGCACCTTCTTTGTGTTTTCATTAGTGGCTCTTACCACGTCCCCCTTAGAATCGAGGGTACGCATTTCTCCACAATCGCTTCAGCATTTATTGTTTGCAGCATTTATGCTAATGGCCCTTCTGGCTGCTGTGAGCTGATAGGTTTTTGTAATTTGGGTTTGCATGTCTTTGAAAATTCGTAAAACTCATCATTTTTCTCCACCGTTTTCTTTTCTGTTAAAAAAAAGGAAACAATTGGGAGTACAATAGAACTCTTGAAATTGTGTTCTTGGAAGGTTGCCCTCTTTTGAAATTTTTGGTCGATTTTCCACCCCAGAATTTTTTTAGAAAGCAGGTGTCTTTTACCGAACTGCAAGTTTGGTGAATATTTAGTGACCTTTAGCAATGGGTTTAAAGCTGCTGTTGGAGGAAGTGGCCTCAAGCAGGAAGCTTATCTCCATTCCCATATCTGGGTACTAGGGCAGCAGAGCCTTTCTGGAAGTCGTGTTCCTAGTTTGTAAATTACATTGGAATGTGCATGGAGAAAGCCCCATAAGTTTATGTCTCATTATTTCTTCTTGGTTTTAAATTTTTTTTAAATTGGGGTAAAGCTTAGAATATTGTTTGTCCTAGGTGTACACCATCTGGTTCGTTTGTACATTATATATGTCTATTCAAGTACAGATCCTCTTCCCATGTAAAATGTTACTGAGGGTTCCGCAGACCTCCCTTGCTATATGGTTGGTCTTTTTGAGATATGTATATAATATGTGTTTGTATACGTATAGTAACACTAATCTTAATTTATCCATTCCCCCCACCTTTCCTTTTAGATGAGCATAGTTTGTTTTCTAAGTCTGTGAGTGTCTTTCTCTGTGGAAATATGTTCCTTTGTGTCAGTTATTAGATAACGCCTATAAGTGATATCATAGAATACAGGTCTTTTGCTTTCCGACGTACCTCATGTTTTGTGATTATCTCCAGACTCATTTGTGGTGCCTCAGAGAGCAGTGGTTCATTGTTTTCCATGGCTATTATTCCATTGTGTACATGGACCACTTCTTCTTTATCCATTTACCGGTTGTTGGACATTTGGATTGCTTCA